>NC_053023.1:187422963-187565733 GCF_003073215.2 Triticum urartu
GTGGCTTTGCATATCATTAGCATCATGGATATTCAAGGAATTCATACTAACAACATTGCAATCATGCTCATCATTCAAAAAATTAGTGCCAAACATTTTATAGATTTCTTCTACTAGAACTTGAGCGCAATTTTCCTTTCCATCATACTCACGAAAGATATTAAAAAGATGAAGCGTATGAGGCAAACTTAATTCCATTTTTTATAGTTTTGTTTTATAAACTAAACTAGTGATAAAACAAGAAAGTAAAAGACTCGATGGCAAGATCTAAAGATATACCTTCAAGCACTCACCTCCCCGGCAACGACGCCAGAAGAGAGCTTGATGTCTACTACACAACCTTCTTCTTGTAGACGTTGTTGGGCCTCCAAGTGCAGAGGTTTGTAGGACAGTAGCAAATTTCCCTCAAGTGGATGACCTAAGGTTTATCAATCCGTAGGAGGCGTAGGATGAAGATGGTCGCTCTCAAGCAACCCTGCAACCAAATAAAAAAGAGTATCTTGTGTCCCCAACACACCCAATACAATGGTAAATTGTATAGGTGCACTAGTTCGGCGAAGAGATGGTGATACAAGTGCAATATGGATGGTAGATAAAAGTATTTGTAATCTGAAAATATAAAAACAGCAAGGTAACTAATGATAAAAGTGAGCGTAAACGGTATTGCAATGTGTTGAAACAAGGCCTAGGGTTCATACTTTGGCTAGTGTAAATTCCCTCAACAATACTAACATAATTGGATCATAAAACTATCCCTCAACATGCAAAAAAGAGTCACTCCAAAGTCACTAATAGCGGAGAACAAACGAAGAGATTATGGTAGGGTATGAAATCACATCAAAGTTATTCTTTCCAATCAATCCGTTGGGCTATTCCTATAAGTGTCACAAACAGCCCTAGAGTTCGTACTAGAATAGCACCTTAAGACACAAATCAACCAAAACCCTAATGTCACCTAGATACTCCAATGTCACCTCAAGTATCCGTGGGTATGATTATACGATATGCATCACACAATCTCAGATTCATCTATGCAACCAACATATAGGACCTCAAAGAGTGCCCCAAAGTTTCTACCAGAGAATCACGACGAAAACGTGTGCCAACCCCTATGCATAGGTTCTTGGGAGGAACCCGCAAGTTGATCACCAAAACATACATCAAGTGAATCACGTGGTATCCCATTGTCACCACAGATACGCACGGCAAGACATACATCAAGTGTTCTCAAATCTTTAAAGACTCAATCCGACAAGATTACTTCAAAGGGGAAACTCAATTCATTACAAGAGAGAAGAGGGGGACGAGAAACATAAGATCCAACTATAATAGCAAAGCTCGCGATACATCAAGATCGTGCCAAATCAAGAACACGAGAGAGAGAGAGAGATCAAACACATAGCTACTGGTACATACCCTCAGCCCCGAGGGAGAACTACTCCTCCTCATCATGGAGAGCACCGGGATGATGAAGATGGCTACCGGAGAAGGATTGCCCCCTCCAGCAGGGTGCCGAAACGGGTCTAGATTGGCTTTCGGTGGCTACGGAGGCTTTTGGCGGCGGAAGTCCCGATCTATTATGCTCTCTAGAAGTTTTACGATATGTAGGTATATATGGGTGTAAGGAGTACGTCGGTGGACCGAAGGGGGGCCACGAGGCAGGGGGCGCGCCCCAGGGCGGGTGGGCGCGCCCCCTCCCTCGTGAGCTCCTCCTTCATCTTCTGACGTAGGGTCCAAGTCTATCCAGTAGGTTTCCTTCCAAAAATAACTTCTCCAGTTGATTTCGTTCCGTTTCGACTCCGTTTGATATTCCTTTTCCTCGAAACACTGAAATAGGCATAAAACAGCAAATCTGGGTTGGGCCTCCGGTTAATAGGTCAGTCCCAAAAATAATATAAAAGTGGAAAATAAAGCCCAATATTGCCTAACAAGTAGATAATATAGCATGGATCAATCAAAAATTATAGATACGTTGGAGACATATATGTAACACCCCGGATGTAACTTTCCCAATTTGTACTTCAACTCTTGCCATTTCCAGTGTTAAGTTAATTTATTTTCTCAGGTTCAGGTCTTTGTCTCCGTGTGTTGTTATCGTTGTCATGCATCTCATATCATGTCATCATGTGCATTGCATTTGCATACGTGTTTGTCTCATGCATTCGAGCATTTTCCCCGTTGTCCGTTTTGCATTCCCGCACTTCGTTCTCCTCCGGTGGTCATTTCTAGCTTTATTTTGTGTGTGGGGATTAAACATTTCCAGATTGGACCGAGACTTGCCAAGCGGCCTTGGTTTACTACCGGTAGACCGCCTGTCAAGTTTCGTATCATTTGGACTTCGTTTGATACTCCAACGGTTAACCGAGGGACCGAAAAGGCCTCGTGTGTGTTGCAGCCCAACACCCCTCCAATTTGGCCCAAAACCCACCTAAGCCTTCTCCATCATCTAGATCGTTCGATCACGATCGCGTGGCCGAAAACCGCACCTCATTTGGACTCTCCTAGCTCCCTCTATGCCTATAAATAGAACCCCCCGAAATTCGGATCTCCTTCTCCCCCCGAAACCCTGAAACCGCCCCGCCACCGATGGACATGTCCGCCGCCTAAACCGGATGCTTCCGCGCCGCCACCGCCGCCCAACCGCAGGCCGCCACGTGGCCCGCCGCTGCGCCTTAGCCGCCGCAGCCCGCCCGGCCCGCGGGAGGCCCTCCCGTGCCCGGCCGCCGCCTCCCCGCGCCGGCTCCTTCCCCGCCGACGCCGTCCTCCGCGCTGCCGCCCGAGCTGGTCGCCCGCCGCCGCGCCTCCTCGCCATCTCCGCCGCCGAGCCGCTCGCCGCCGCGGCCACCGCCGTGCCACCTCGCCCGTCCTCCGGCCGGCCGCCGCCTCCCCGCCTCGTCTCCGGCCAGATCCGGCCGCGGGAGCGCCTGATCCGGCGACCTCGACCTCGCCGGCCGCCGTCCTCGTCCCAGCCGGTGAACAGGGCGCCGCCACCTCGGGTTGCATGCCGTGAAACCCTAGATCCGGAGGTTGATTTTTCTACCAAGTCATCGAGACCCCAGATCCAAGTGCTCATGTTTATAGCCCCGTAACTTTGCATCCGTAGCTCCGATTCATGCATATAGCATATCAAAATGTTCATATCAGAGAGTAAATCATTTCATTCCATTGCATCATTTTCATTTGAGTTCATCTTGATGCCAGAAATGCTGTTAGAAGAGGGCTACTTGAGATAATTGTCAGATCTGCTACTCCGTTTAGCTTTTTGTCATTTTTGCCATGATTACTGTGTGCATGATATGCCCTGATACTCTACATATGTTTTGTTAAGGGTTTTGTCATCTTTCCAGAGGTGCAACCCATGTATTTTTGTGATGTGTGTGGTGACTAGTGCAAGCTTGCAAAGTGGTGCACTTGGTAATTCTGTTTTCATGGACTTAGCATTTCCACTAAGTCCTTGAGCTGTTTATCTCATGATGCCATATGTTCATGTTGTTTTCTAGTGATCTGTGCCTCTTTTGAGGATGATCAGTAAGGATGTTTTGTTAATATTGTAGTTCTCTATCCCTCCATGTCTTTTTTTGCAAATATGGAGCACCATAGCTTGAGTCAATCGAGCTCTACTTTTGCTACTTTGTGAATCTGGGCAGATTGTCAACTTGTTTGCAATTTTGCCGATGATGTTGTAGTTGATCCGTGCATGCTATGCTATGGTTCTTGCCTTGTCTAGCTTGAATTTTGTGTGTTCTTGATAGATGTATGCTTAGTTGGTCATGAATTGTTCCGTAGTGAGTGCATCGAGCTCGTAAACATGCCTACTTGAGTTATGTTTCAGCATGTGTCAGTTTTCACTAAGTCTGAAAACTGATTATGTTTTTGCTATGTTCACATGCTTGCAATTGTATTTTCTGATCCCTTTTGGCTCAAGGTCACTAAGGGACTTTTGTTAAGCTCTTTGAGTAGCTCCATGCCATGCTTTACTTTGCCATGTTCAGTCCCTGTAGCATGTAGTTTTGTTGCTCCGAAGAGTGCTACCTGATCTGAAATTCCAGACAAGTGTTAATTTCACTAAGTCTGAAATCTGTTTGTCATATGCATTTTTTCCATGCTTGTTTGAACCTGTTAATGGATGAATTGGCCATAGCTCGGTGCTAGACTTTTCTTAAGCGTCTTGAATGCATCCCTGCCATGTATTTTTTTGTCATGTTTGGGTGCTGTAGCATGTTCATCTCATTGCATTTAGATGCCTACTTGCTGTAAATCGCAGACCGGTGTCATATTTGAATCGCTTGTCATTTCCAAACCGTAGCTCCGATTCCGGCGTTCTTTATATCGTTTTCAAGCGATTTCATCTCATCTTTCCAGTGGAACACTTGTATTTCCAAGTTGAGGCTAGGTTCATGCATTCCTTGTCACATCTTGCATATGCATCCCGCATCGCATCCCGCATAGCATATCATCTTTGCATCATATCGTTTGTTCCTTGCACGTGGTTGATTGTGTCCTTGTTGCTTGTTTGTCTTGCTTGGGTAGAGCCGGGAGACGAGTTCTCTAACAAGGAGCCCGTTGAGTTTGCTTTCGAGGATCCAGTCAACTCTAACAACTGTGCAGGCAAGATGATCATACCCTCGAAATCACTACTATCTTTGCTATGCTAGATTGCTCGCTCTTTTTCTATGCCAATGCTACGATGTCTACCACTTGCTTTCAAGCCTCCCAAAATTGCCACGTCAAACCTCTAACCCACCATGTCCTAGCAAACTGTTGATTGGCTATGTTACCGCTTTGCTCAACCTCTTATAGCGTTGCTAGTTGCAGGTGAAGATCGAAGGCCGTTCCTTGTTGGAACATTTATTTACTTGTTGGGATATCATTATATTGCTATGTTATCTTAATGCATCTATATACTTGGTAAAGGGTGGAAGGCTCGGCCTCTCGCCTAGTGTTTTGTTCCACTCTTGCCGCCCTAGTTTCTGTCATATCGGTGTTATGTTCCCGGATTTTGCGTTCCTTACGCGGTTGGGTTATAATGGGAACCCCTTGATAGTTTGCCTTGATTAAAGCTTTTCCAGCAATGCCCAACCTTGGTTTTACCATTTGCCACCTAGCCTTTTCTTTCCCTTGGGTTCTGCAGACTCAAGGGTCATCTTTATTTTAACCCCCCCCCCCCCCCCCCCCCCCCCCCCCCCCCCCGGGCCAGTGCTCCTCTGAGTGTTGGTCCAAACTGTTAGCCGCCGGTGGCTACCAGGGGCAACTCTGGGCTGGCCTACCGGAAGTTTAGACAATCTGAGTGTGCCCTGAGAAAGAGATATGTGCAGCTCCTATCGGGATTTGTCGGCACATTCAGGCGGTGTTGCTGGTCTTGTTTTAACATGTCGAAGTGTCTTGAAGAACCGAGATACCGAGTCTGATCGGAACGTCTTGGGAGGAGGTCTATTCCTTCGTTGACCGTGAGAGCTTGTCATGGGCTAAGTTGGGACACCCCTGCAGGGATTTGTACTTTCGAAAGCCGTGCCCGCGGTTATGGGCAGATGGGAATTTGTTAATGTCTGGTTGTAGATAACTTGAACCTTAACTTAATTAAAATGAATCAACTGAGTGTGTTACCGTGATGGCCTCTTCTCGGCGGAGTCCGGGAAGCGGACACGGTGTTGGAGTAATGTTTGCGCAGGTTGCTCTCTAGTTTCTCGCTCGCGCTTTTCCTCCTCTTCTCGCTCTCTTTTGCGATTAGGATAGTCACCATACTTGCTAGTCGCTTGCTGCAGCTCCACATATGCTTTACCTTGCCTTACCTATAAGCTTAAATAGTCTTGATTGCGAGGGTGCGAGATTGCTGAGTCCCTGTGGCTCACAGATTACTATTACACCAGATGTAGGGCCTGATGATTCCACTCCAGGTGACGCGCTTGAGCTCAAGTGGGAGTTCGACGAAGACTCTCAACGTTACTATGTTTCTTTTCCTGATGATCGGTAGTGGTGCCTAGTTGGGGTGAACGGGACCGTTGTCGCATGTTGGGTTCTCTTTTATTTTGGCGCCGTAGTCGGGCCATGAGTGTTTGGATGATGTAATGTTATTTATGTACTTGATTGACGTGGCGAGTGTAAGCCAACTATGTTATCTCCCCTTTTATTATCATATTACATGGGATGTTGTGAAGATTGCCTAACTTGCGACATATGCCTTCAATGCGATTATGTCTCTAAGTTGTGCCTCGACACGTGGGAGCTATAGTCGCATCGAGGGTGTTACAGTATCATACCCAGATCCCCAAGAGGGAGCGCAAGCGTGCGCTCAGGGACGTCTACGCGATAGTGCCAGTCGCCCCAAAATTCAATCCATGGTCGTCATGCCCGATCACTTTTGATCGCCGGGATCATCCGACCAGTATCCGTCATGGTGGCTCAGCCACACTGGTCCTAGACCTAATAATTGATGAGTTCCACCTGACTCGCATCCTTATGGACGGGGGTAGCAGCCTCAATCTGCTCTATCAGGATACAACGCGAAAAATGCGCATTAACCCATCTCGGATCAAGCCCACCAGGACCACCTTCAAAGGAGTCATACCAGGTGTAGAGGCCCGTTGTACGGGCTCAATCACACTAGAGGTTGTCTTCGGATCCCCGGACAACTTCCGAAGCGAGGAGTTAATCTTCGATATCGTCCCCTTTCACAACGGCTATCACGCACTGCTCGGACGAACCGCGTTCGCTCGATTCAACGCAGTACCACACTATGCTTATCTCAAGCTCAAGATGCCCGGTCCACGCGGCGTCATAACAGTCAGCGAAAATACGGAACGCTCCCTCCGTACAGAAGAGCACACAACTACCTTAGAAGCAGAAGTACAGAGCGGCTGTAACGCCCTCGATGCGGCTATATCTCCCACGTGTCGAAGCACGACTTAGAGGCATAACCGCATTGAAAGCAATGTCGCAAGTGAGGTAATCATCACACAACCCATGTAATACATAAGGGAAAGAGATACATAGTTGGCTTACAATCGCCACTTCACACAATTACATGACTAAAGCATTACATCATCCAAATACACTCAAGGTCCGGAACCAAAATAAAAGAAGACTACCCCAAATGCTACACAGATCCCCGATCGACCCCAACTGGACTCCACTACTGATCGACTAGAGCGAAACAACACAAAGGATAAGATCTTGATCGAGCTCCTCCTTGAGCTTGGTTGCGTCACCTTCTCGGTAACATCGGCACCTGCAAACTGGTTTTGGAAGTATCTGTGAGTCACGGTGACTCAGCAATCTCACACCCTCGCGATCAAGACTATTTAAGCTTATAGAAAGGGTAAAAGGTATGAGGTGGAGCTGCAGCCAGCGACTAGCAAATTTGGTGGCTAACATACGCAAATGAGAGCGAGAAGAGAAGGCAAAAGAACGGTCGAGAATCTATGATCAAGAAGTGATCCTAGAACAACCTACGTCAAGCATAACTCCAACACCATGTTCACTTCCCGGACTCCACCGAGAAGAGACCATCACGGTTACACACGCGGTTGATGTATTTTAATTAAGGTCAACTTCAGGTTTTCTACAACCGGACATTAACAAATTCCCCTCTGCCCATAACCGCGGGCACGGCTTTCGAAAGTTCAAATCCCTGCAGAGGTGTCCCAACTTAGCCCATCACAAGCTCTCACGGTCAATGAAGGATATTCCTTCTCCCAAGGCAATCCGATCAGACTCGGCATCCCGGTTACAAGACATCCTCGACAATGGTAAAACAAGTCCAGCAAGACCACCCGCTGTGCCGAAAAATCATGAAAGGAGCTGCACATATCTCGTTCTCAGGGCACACCGGATAAGCTAAGCGTACGGGAGCCAACGTAACCCAAGTTGCCAAGGGACGGCCCCGCACGGTGCTCTGGGTTGGACCAACACTTAGAGAAGCACTGGCCCGGGGGGGTTAAAATAAAGATAACCCTTTGGCTGGCCGACCCAAGGGAAAGAAAAGGCTAGGTGGCAAATGGTAAAACCAATATTGGGCCTTGCTGGAGGAGTTTTATTCAAGGCGAACTATCAAGGGGTTCCCATTATAACCCAATCGTGTAAGGAACGCAAAATCCGGGAACATAACACCGATATGACGGAAACTAGGGCGGCAAGAGTGGAACAAAACACCAGGCATAAGGTCGAGCCTTCCACCCTTTACCAAGTATATAGATGCATTAATTAAATAAGAGATATTGTGATATCCCAACAAAATGTTCATGTTCCAACATGGAACAAACTCCAATCTTCACCTGCAACTATCAACGCTATAAGAAGGGCTGAGCAAAGCGGTAACATAGCCAAACAACGGTTTGCTAGGACAAGGTGGGTTAGAGGCTTGGCTCAACAATATGGGAGGCATGATAAGCAAGTGGTAGGTATCGCAGCATAGGCATAGCAAAAGAGCGAGCAACTAGCGAGCAAAGATAGAAGTGATTTCGAGGGTATGGTCATCTTGCCTGAAATCTCGCAAGGAAGAAGAACTAGTCCATGAAGAAGACAAACGGACGTAGTCGAACGGGTCCTCACAACCGCGACAATAACAGAACCAACCCGAAGAAGCAACACCGGAAAGAACCACACAGCATAGTAAACAACCAACACATGAACATGGTATGATATGCGGGATGCGGTATGTGATGCATATGCATGATTTGGAAAGTAATGATTGAACCTGGCCTCAACATGGAAATCCAAGAGTGCCACTGTAAAGGTGAGGTGATTTCGGTCGAAATCGATATAAAGATCACCGGAATCGGATGCACGGTTTGGAAATGGCAAGCAAAACAAATATGGCATCGGTCCGCGATAATCAGCAAGTAGCCTTCTAAATGCATCAAGTAAAATATGCTACAACACTCAAACATGGCAACAAAATACATGGCAAGGATCCACTCATGAAGCTTGACAACCGATGAACACTGAGCTACGGCTAATTCACCCATTGACAGGTTCAAACAAGCATGGCAAAAGAGCAAATGATAACATGTTTCAGACTTAGTGAAATTAACACAAGTCTGGAATTTATCATCAGGAAGCAATCTTTAGAGCATGAAAACTACATGCTACAGGAACATATCATGGCAAATAAAGGCATGGCATGAAGCTACTCAAAGCACTTAACAAAAGTCCCTTAGTGACCTTGAGCCAAAAGGGATCACAAAATACAATTGCAAGCATGTGAACATAGCAAAAACATAAACAGATTCAGACTTAGTGAAAAACTGGAGCATGCAAAACAGATTAACGAGTAGGCATGTTTACGAGCTCGATGCACTCACTACAGAGCATGGCATGACAAACTAAGCATACTCCCATCAAGAATACATGTCATAGAAGCTATACATGGCAATAACAACAACATAGCATGCACGGATCAATAGCAACATCCTCGGCAAAATCGCTAAACATGTCAACAATCTGCCAGGATCATTTTTATATCAAAAGTAGAGCTCGATTAACTCAATCTAGGCTGCGCCATAATTGCAAACAAAGACATGGATGGATAAAGCACCATAATTTTAACAAAATATCCTTACTAATCATCCTCAAAAGAGGAACGGGTCACTAGGAAACAACATGAACATATGGCATAACAACAAAATCAGGACAAGGACTTAGTGAAATTCTAAGTCCCTGAAATCAGCATCAACGATTATGCTACTTTGCATGCTTATGCTAGTCACCACAAATATCACAAAAATACATGGCATACACCCCTGTAAAGATGGCATGGCATATTACAAAACACATGTAGAGCTTAGGATCATATCATGCACACATTAATCATGGCAAAAATGACAAAATGCCATTTGCTGAAACAGATCTGACATAATCATCACATAGCCCTCTTCCAACAGCATTTCGGGCATCAAGATGAGCTCCAATGAAAATGATGCAATGAGATGAAATGATTTACTCGTCGAGACAAACATTTTCATATGCTACACGCACGAATCATTGCAGCGGTGACGAAGTTATGATGCGGTGAAAAGAGGTATATGAATCAGGAAATCTCAGGACTTAGTCGATTTGAAAAAAAAATAGGAGGGCGCTGGATAACTAAAGCGTGCTCAGGGCGGGGTATAGAGGGCGCTCACCACTGGGCCGAGCCTAGAAGGACGGAGAGGCAGGCCGAGGCGGGCCGGAATGCTTGGCCCACCGCGGAGGCCCAGGCGCGGTCAACGCCGGACAACGTCGTCCTCCCGATCCCGCCTGGATCGGGGCAAGGGCGGCGGCTCCGGCATGTCGCCGGCGAGGCTGGGCGACGAGCCGGTGAGGGACGGCACCGGGGGATGCGGGGACGGCGGATCCCGATCCGGCAGGGCCAGATCCAGGCTAGGCGGCGACGGGGAGCCGCGGTGGGGCGCTGACGAGCTCGGATCCGGCTCCCCGGCGGCGAACAGCAGAGCAGGGCGACGGGGGCCGATTCCCGGAGTTGGTCACCAGCGTCGGCTGATGGCAGCGGGCGAGCGCGGTGGAGGAGTGCGGCGAGGAGGCGCGGGGAGGCGCAAGCGGCGGCGGAGACGAACCGGGCCGGGAGGGCCGGATCTGGGCGCCTCGGGCCCGGCGGTGCGGGGACGGCGGCGGAGCCATGTGGCGGGGCAGGATTGGACAGGGCGGCGGCTGGACGCGTCCGGCGCGGGGTCGGACATGTCCGGCGTGGCGCGGAGGGAAAAACTAGGGGTTCGTCCGCGAAAATGGACGAGGTGCACATATATATATAGGTAGTGGGAGCTAGGAGAGTCCAAATGAGGTGCGGTTTTTGGCCACGTGATCGTGATCGAACGACCGAGATGATGGAGGAGGTTTAGGTGGGTTTTGGGCCACTTTGGAGGGGTGTTGGGCTTCAACACACACGAGGCCTTTTCGGTCCCTCGGTTAACCGTTGGAGTATCAAACAAAGTCCAAATGGCACGAAACTTGACAGGCGGTCTACCGGTAGTAAACCAAGGACGCTTGGCAAGTATCGGTCCAATTCAAAAACGTTTAACACACACACGAAAAGAGGTAGAAAGGGCACTGGGTGACATAGGAGCACCGGATTGCAAAACGGACAACGGGGAAAATGCTCGGATGCATGAGACGAACATGTATGCAAATGAAATGCACATGATGACATGATATGAAATGCATGACACGCAAGCAATGACAAGGCAACAACAGCAAATAACTGGAGGACACCTGGCACATCGGTCTCGGGGCGTTACAACACTCCACCACTACGAGAGGATCTCGTCCCGAGATCTAGAATGGCACCAGAGGGAAAAACGGAAGAGAAAGAGAAGAGGTAAAACTAAGTTGCTTCTTTGACCAATGAGTGAAACCACGAACCTTGAGAGGTTGAACATTTGAAAGAAAGAATGCCACGCAGAAGAACAAAGTTGAAAGCACTCCGGCAGGAAGAGTAACAAGGAAGAACAAATTCGGGCAGCACTCCGATTGAAAAGTGATACAAGGCTTGATAGGATGAAAAGAACTTGTGCAAAAAGGGGTACAACACTCCGGTTAAATGGATAAACAAGAAAAGAACAAGATCCTGACAAGAACAAGAAGAAGGATAGAAAAGAGAACCATCACAATTGCCTCCGAAAGAAAAGAGAGAATGGAATGGAATACACGAAGTAGAAAACAAGATCTTGGCAGAGCACGCTTACAACAAATGCTAGACCGGAGTTGTTGGAAAAACCAACAACGAAAAGAGCAAGGTTGTAGTGGGTTTAAGGCGTCATCTCCAAATTATGCGGTGAAATTCTGCCACTAACGGAAATAATATATTGGATTGATATGAACAAGGAGACGAGAAACTTATTTCACCGGGAGGATAAAAGAACTTGAGTCATTTATAAGCACCATAATAGCAACAATCCTTATGGAAGGCTTTAGGTGAAACATGACACAAGATAACTCGAACGAAGAGATTGATGGATTTAAAATACCTCATTCTTAACAACATGTGAATCATGAAACATGAATTCAAATTATCAAGAATGACATAATACCACATCCAATGATACGGTAGAAGGAATTGCACTCCGTATTGCCAGATGAAGAAAACTTGAGCTTCTCTGAAAAGAAACTTGATGAACATTTAGAGAATGAATTAAATCCTTTATGAACCATCATGTAGCGCCTCCATGAAGAACTCCGGTAACAAAAGAATGATCAAACGGAAGGAAAGCGAAGTTGAAAACACAAGGTGAATCCTTGTAATGATTTAGATAGATCTCCATGATAATATAATTGCGACAGCTTGGAACTCTTGGAAAAGAAAAGATAAAGCCTCTCGAACCGAGAATGTGATATGATGAACCTCCGGAATAAGGAATTGAATTCACTCGATGAAACAAGAATAAGAATTACATTATGCATATCCTTCACCAAATAAATTGATGACAACCAATGGATTTGGCACACTACTTATTCTCATAGAAGGGATTAATAGTGATATATCATAAACTTGAGAAGGTCTTCAATGAACCACCGGTAGGATTGGAAAGAACGAGTGAATTGATATGATAACGTATAAAGAGGGATCTTGAACGAACCACCGTAAGAATTTAAAATGAATGAAGTAAAAGGGAAGAATCACCGGTAAGAATTAGCAAATAACAAAGATGCTTGAGAGAATTTAGATCCAAGTGAAGCGAATAGATCACGGACCGATTAGAGAATATACTTGAATGATGCACCGGTTAGATTTGGAGAATGAGAGCTGAAAGCTGGAATGAATAAATCTTAGATGATGGGCTCCGGATAATCAAACTGAAAAGAATCTTGAATTGCTCCGGATGCGTGAAAAAAAATCTCACGACCGAAAACAATTATGAGAGGATGGCAGAGAATGGGGCAATATTTAGAAGAAACTCTTCTTCGGTCTTCAAAATCTGAGAATGACGATGAGAAACACCACCAAATTGTTGAGATACCCCGGGATGAAAAATGGAAGGTTGAGCCAACGATGAAAAGGATTTGGAAGGTCTTGGAGAAATACATATGACTGATGATGAATCATTCTTACGTCAAACTTTGAAAAGAATTTGAGAAGCTCCGGGAAAATAAGAAAAGTCAGGTAAGATCCTGGAAAAGGACCTGTGGGTTAGGGCCCACTCAAAGAAACACCGTTGGAATGATTAGAAAAGATATTGCGCCGGTTGAATTAAATGGCTTGAATGAGATAACATCCTCGAAAGATCTTCAACGACTACAGAGTGGAAACACGAATCTTCTGAGCTATCTTCGGCACTCCGGAACAAATTTATAGCGGGAGGTGAATGATTAAGCGGTGCACCGGTATGAGATGGTATTTGAAACGAGGAAAGGATATGATCAACAAAGCTTGAATTGGTTCCACCAGAGAAGAAAGAGAATGAATAATGATGAACTTGAGGCTCCGTCACGATCTTCATGAGAATCACCGGATAAGAACATGAAGGAAAAAGAATGGAGAGACTTCCATCAATAAAATGGATACTCGAAAAAGAAATCCGAGTCCTTAAAGAAAAAGGGGTGGGAGGGCGAGAAAACAAAGGCAACTTGGCAAGGATGAAACAAACACCGTTGCTAATAAATGATAATTGATCTTGCTGATGTTGAAATGATCGGATCCACTTGAAGAGAAACTCGCCGGTTCAAAAGGATTGACATGACAAACTCGATGATCGAGAAGGATTAGTGTTCACATCGGGGTATGAGAACACCGCTTAGGAAAAGGTATGGAATCAACATTTGACTTCGAAGCAACTCGAATACCACAATTCAAAACAAAAACAAAGGATTGGCTTGCAGAATAAGCTGGAACAAACATATGATAGAGATTTCGTCCAAAGTTTTCGTGGTGGGGCCTACACGGGCTCGATCGTACATCACCATCATGTACAAGGCAGTGTACATGACATACGAAGCGTCCCCGAGTCGGCATAGCCAAGGACTCTTTAAGACATAACGAGACCACTATAAAACCGACCGTGAATAGGCGGACCACTAGACGTCGAACCCCAATTTCATATTATACATCTGTCGGAAAGATATCCTAAGAGCTACTTGAATTCCCACTTATCATCTCCCGAAATTTTCCGGATATGCAATCAGGTGTTGGGGATTGAAAGTGCGTTATATCGACTAGAGGGGGGGTGAATAGGCGATTTTTATGAAAGTCTTCAAAACGTGAGAGTTGTGAAGACAAACAGTGAAGATCATGCCTATTACTATGCAGCGGAAGTTAGATTACACTAGGCCAGCCATGGTCATGTATTCAATAGAGTGAAAGCGCAATGACAAACAGCTTCAGTGTAATAAGGATCAGGTAGGAAGAAGTTATGAAGCCGAACAGATCATACATTCATGTTGTGAAGACAAAAGATAAAGCAAGCATGCAATGGCTTCACAATGAATAACTGTAAGTGAAAGGAAGTGAAGATGAAACCAGTGACACGTTGAAGACAATGATTTGTTGGACCAGTTCCAGTTGCTGTGACAACTGTACGTCTGGTTGGAGCGGCTAGGTATTTAAACCAAAGGACACACAGTCCCGGACACCCAGTCAAGGACACTTAGTCCAAGACACCCAGTCCTCACCGTTTTCTCCTTGAGCTAAGGTCACACAGACCTCGCCCAATCACTCAGGTAAGTCTTCAAGGTAGACTCCCAAACCTTCACAGACTTCGTTCACTGACAATCCACAATTTCTCTTGGATGCTCAGAACGCGACGCCTAACCGTCTGGAGGATGCACAGTCCTCAAGTGTAATAAGTCTTCAAATCACACAGACACGAAGACTTAAGTGATGCCCAATTTACTCTGGCTCTGGGTGGTTAGGGCTTTTCTCCTCACTGGGAATTTTTCTTTCAAAGGCTTCGAGGTGGGTTGCTCTCAAACGACAAAAGCCGTGCACTGAAATCTGAGCAGCCAACCGTTTATGGTTGTGGGGGGGTGGACTATTTATAGCCACTTGGCAACCCGACCTGATCTGTCCGAAATGACCCTGGGTCACTAAGGAACTGACACGTGTACCAACGGTCGAATTTTGAACTCACACGGCAACTTTACTTGGGCTACAAGTAAAGCTGACTTGTCTGACTCTGGACAAGATTTTCTCTCAAAGTCTTCGCTCGAAGACATAGGATTTGAATTAGGCATCACTTCAGTCATTCTGACTGGTTCTCTTCGACCCCACTTAACAGTACGGTGGTTCCTATGACACAACATGAATGAAATAAAACTACGAAGGATCTAGGTCTTCGAGTTCCAAAAGCTTCATAGGGAGTCTTCTCATGTCATTGTCTTCAATATGAATATCTTCATAAACCACCATTGTCTTCAATGTCTTCGTACATTTTTAGGGGTCATCTCTGGTAGTAAAACCGAATCAATGAGGGACTTCTACCTGTGTTTTCCTGCAATTCTCACAAACACATTAGTCCCTCAGCTAGGTTTGTCGTCAATACTCCAAAACCAACTAGGGGTGGCACTAGATGCACTTACAGGGATACAGGGGAAGCATAATATCTCACCCAAACTAGAAAATCCTACATCCAGCTGTAAAGATGGCATGGCATATTACAAAACACATGTAGAGCTCAGGATCATATCATGCACACATTAATCATGGCAAAAATGACAAAATGCCATTTGCTGAAACAGATCTGACATAATCATCACATAGGCCTCTTCCAACAGCATTTCGGGCATCAAGATGAGCTCCAATGAAAATGATGCAATGAGATGAAATGATGTACTCGTCGAGACAAACATTTTCATATGCTACACGCACGAATCGTTGCAACGGTGACGAAGTTATGATGCGGTGAAAAGAGGCATATGAATCAGGAAATCTCAGGACTTAGTTGATTTGAAAAAAAAACAGGCGGGCGCTGGATAACTAAAGCGTGCTCAGGGCGGGGTATAGAGGGCGCTCACCACTGGGCCGAGCCCAGAAGGACGGAGAGGCAGGCCGAGGCGGGCCGGAATGCGTGGCCCACCGCGGAGGCGCAAGCGCGGTCAATGGCGGACGGCGCCGTCCTCCCGATCCCGCCTGGATCGGGGCAAGGGCGGCGGCTCCGGCACGACGCCGGCGAGGCTGGGCGACGAGCCGGTGAGGGGACGGCGCCGGGGGATGCGGGGACGGCGGATCCTGGTCCGGCGGGGCCAGATCCAGGCTAGGCGGCGACGGGGAGCCGCGGTGGGGCGCTGACGAGCTCGGATCCGGCTCCCCAGCGGCGAACGGCGGAGCAGGGCGACGGGAGCCGGTTGCCGGAGTTGGTCGCCGGCGTCGGCTGACGGCGGCGGGCGAGCTCGGTGGAGGAGAGCAGCGAGGAGGCGCAAGCGGCGGCGGAGACGAACCGGGCCGGGAGGGCCGGATCTGGGCGCCTCGGGCCCGGCGGCACGGGGACGGCGGCGGAGCCACGTGGCGAGGCAGGATTGGACGGGGCGGCGGCTGGACGCGTCCGGCGTGGGGTCGGACATGTCCGGCGCGGCGCGGAGGGGAAAAACTAGGATTTCGTCCGCGAAAATGGACGGGGTGCACATATATATATATGTAGAGGGAGCTAGGAGAGTCCAAATGAGGTGCGGTTTTCGGCCACGTGATCGTGATCGAACGACCGAGATAATGGAGGAGGTTTAGGTGGGTTTTGGGCCACTTTGGAGGGGTGTTGGGCTGCAACACACATGAGGCCTTTTCGGTCCCTCGGTTAACCGTTGGAGTATCAAACAAAGTCCAAATGGCACGAAACTTGACAGGCGGTCTACCAGTAGTAAACCAAGGCCGCTTGGCAAGTATCGATCCAATCCAAAAACGTTTAACACACACACGAAAATAGGTAGAAAAGGGCACCGGGTGACATAGGAGCGCCGGATTGCAAAACGGACAACGGGGAAAATGCTCGGATGCATGAGACGAACATGTATGCAAATGAAATGCACATGATGACATGATATGAAATGCATGACACGCAAGCAATGCAAGGCAACAACAGCGAATAACTGGAGGACACCTGGCACATCGGTCTCGGGGCGTTACAGCGGCCTTCTCAAGCAGAACCTTAATTCGGCTGCCGAGCCCACGGACAACGTTAAGAGGGTCCGCACTACTTTGCAGCAGGAGAGCTCGGCTCATCGGGAGCTCGATTAGAAACCCGGCCTCCGTCGCAGTTCTGATCAAGTGGTGGCATTTGTGACGCGCGTACATAACTACGCACTCAAAATCCCATGGGCATCGATGGAGGCATAGCTAGCTTGTGGTCCGTAGTATGGCTCAACCGACATCGGATACACACATACTTTCACTTTTACTTGTTTCCTTTTCAGGTCTCAATCCCACAGGCACCATCTGATGGCCTGGTCATTGGTCCTCTTGAAGGATAAACACACCAAGACAGCGAGAAACGTAGACATATGGGGGACTTTTTAGGTGATTTCGTTAACGATAACTTTACATATTTTTCAGGACCCACATGCAGCTCTCCCTTGGTTTCGGCATGTCAAATAGCCTATTGCTTATCGCACTACCTGTATCAATGTGCTTTGACGTACTAATTAAATTACAATGAGAACAGTTTGCGGCTGGAGCTATAGGACTCCAACTTTTTACCTTCGTACATTTTCTGTTTTCTTTTTTTTGTCAGCTCCCCTGTGGATAATCCTATCAGGTAGCACCTGTACACTTTGGTACGCTCGATGCTTGCCAGGGGCTTCATAGCACCCCACATTACGGCAACAAAAGTCCGAACACTTTTTATAAGTATAGTTCAGCACCCCGAATTTAGCATTATATGCATTGGCTCCGAATCATGTCTTTGGTCAATAGTTGGGTTGCCCAGCTCCTGTGCTTGCTACCTTACGTTCCGCTATATCAGCTAAGGTAGTAAAGGGAGAACTACTACGATTGTGACTTGGTTTATCCAAAGGAGCACCTCAGTAGAGAAAGCCCAAAACTGACTGTCATGATGCGGCGAGAGTCGGTCAGCTGTTCAGAGGTTACAAATCGTTGGAGATTTCTTCCGCATTACGCAAAGGACTGGTACTTCCCGATCAGACGCTTATAGCACTCTAGTTCGTATACTAGGGGTTGCGCCCATGTTTTTATTGTCGCACTCCTATGGCTAAGTGAGGGCTTTACAGCCGCATAGTCTGGTTGCCTGGTTCGTTGCGCTAAACAACTCCTTCAAGGACCATCTAATTGGATCAAGATTGTTTAGATTCCATCCCGAACACCACGGTACTACCTACGTGGGGGCAGAAGCCGACGACTGGTTAACACTCAGATTTCACACAACACGGCCGCAGAGGAAGTAAAAATTTAAAAACATAACAAGCATTATATTGCATAAACACTTTGTTTTATCATACAAGGCAGAGGGAGATCGCATACATTCATTCAAAGATAGTGTCTTTCGCACAGTGATCTGCAACAATGCGGGATCCCTCCAGGACACCATCAAAATACAACTCGGGTCGGCGGTGCTCCTTGCCCTCAGGTGGCCCCTCGGTCATTAGCTTCTTGGCATCCATCTTCGCCCAGTGCGTTTTGACGCGGGCAAAGGCCATCTGTGCACCTTCGATACAGATCGACCGCTTTATAACCTCAAGTCGGGGCAGGCATCAACAAGCCGCTTCACAAGTTCGAAGTAGCTACTAGGTATCGGCGTGGCAGGACATAGTCGGACTATCAGCTCCTTCATGGCTAGCTCGGCCGCCTTGTGCAGCTCGACCAGCTGTTTTAGCTGGTCGCTGAAGGACACCGGATGTTCGGGCACAAGATATTGAGACCAGAACAGCTTCTCCATAGAACTCCCTTCCTCGGCTCGATAGAACTCGGCAGCGTTTGATACGCTGCGCGGCAAATCCGTAAACGCCCCTGGAGAGCTCCAAATTCGGGTAAGTAAAAGGAACGCTTCCTTCACAGACTTACTTTGCATAATGAAAGCCTTACCCGTCGCGATCTTCCGGGCCGCCTGGATTTCCTGAGGGGCGCTCTGGGCTTTGGCTCGAGCCTCTTGCGCGCTCTGGAGGGCCTTTGCAAGTTCGGACGCTTGCATCTTAGAATCACGCTCCAAGGACTCGCACTTCTTGACGGCGTCCTGGAGCTCTTGCTGAACCTCGTCGACCAGGGGCCCGTGCTTCTCACCCGCGACGCGTTCCTTGGCCACTTTGTCCTCGGCCTTCTCTAACGCCTTCTTGAGGGCTACCACCTCGGTCATGGCCCCTAATAAAGTTCATGGCACTTTAGTCAGCATGAGCCACTCATTCTTCCTAAATATACACGCAGGTTACTGCATACCTTTGATGTCCTCCAGCTGCTTCTTCACGAGGCCGAGCTCTTTCTCGGCCTACTCTAGGCTCTGCTTTAGTCCGGAGACCTCCGCAGTGTGAGCGGCAGCAGCCAGCAGCGACACCTGCTTATTCACATAGACATATTATGTTAGACTCCTGCGAAAATTATTTTGATCCCCTGTTCGGCTTTTCCTTTCCGGGCACCGAACAGAGCATCAGGGGCTACTGTCCATATTGTGATATTTTTTCAACAATTGTTACCTCAAAGCTTGTTAAAAGGCTAGTGCAGGCCTCGGTCAGTCCGCTTTTGGCGAACTGAACCTTTTCGATCACCGTACCCATAAGGACACGGTGTTCATCCACAATGGAGGCGCCTCGCAGCGCTTCCAGCAGATTGTCCAGTGCCTCTGGTTGGACAGAGGTCATCGGTGGAACAGGCACACCTCGTCCTTTCGGGGAAGGCAGTTCACTGGAATCCGGAGCCGTGCAGGTCTCCGGAATGGTATCCGGCTGAGGGCCAAAGGGAACTTGGCCCCCATTGCCAGTCCCCATGGGGGCTTTCCCACCATGTGTCCGGTAGCCGAGGAGGCATCCTGGGGCACCACCTTAACGATTTCTGGAATCTCCCCTGGTATGGGAAGGTCCTTTGGGATGCCACCTCGTCATCACCCTTGGGTGAGGCAGAATGAGCGAGCGGCGGAGACATGCTAGCCATCTCCTTTGAGTCTAGCGAACCCTCTGTCGAGGATCGCGGTGAGCCGTCGCGGGCTGGACTGTAATGGCATAGGTTAAACATATTAATATTATAAACTGGAAAGTCCAGGTATTGGGAGGTGCGTAGGGTTTTGGTACTTACGAAGCAGCCCAAGGCCTGGTCCGGGGCATTCGCTCCGGACTGCTTTCGACATCCCATGCGGAGTTATCCGCAAGGGAGCCCTTCCCCCTCTTGGGCGCCTTCGCCTCTAGATTCATGGAGGCCTCTCTTTTCTTCTTTCCACCCTCCGGGGGGAATCCGCCTTCTTCTTCCTCCTTGCCGTCGTCTTCAGCGCCCGAAGAGTCAGTCTCGTCTTCGGACGACATGTCTGAAGCACCCTTTCGGCGAAGGCCACTCCTGCTCCCTTTGGCCGTCTTCTTGGCCTTCTTCTCCGGCACATCATAAGGTGCCAGAAATAGCATCTTCGTTAGGAGTGGGGTTCCTCATCTTCGGGAAGTGGAGCTGCACAATTAATCCACCCCGCTATGTCGATCCAGGCCTGAAAATTCATAGGAAGGCTTAGAATCCTTCCCAAAATATGCCAGTAAAGGCTATAGCTTGAATACATGAAAGAACTTACCAAATTTGCCTGGCGCTTTAAGCTGAGCCCATGATCCTCGGTCATGGGAGGTGGTGTCTCACTGTCCTTGAAGAGCACTATCCAGATATCTTCGTGCGTTGTTCCGAAGAGCTCTAGTAGCGTCTGGTGCTTGGCCGGATCAAACTCCCACAAATAGCAAGTTCGGCGTTGGCACGGAAGGATCCGTGGAATGAGCATAACCTGGATCACGTTGACGGGTTTGATCCTCTTGGTTATCATGTTCTGAACGCACGTATGGAGCCCTGTCAGCTCGCTTGAAGAGCCCCAGTCGAGGCCCTTCTCTTGCCAGGAGGTGAGCCGCAGCGGAGCTCCGGATCGAAATTTGAGGGTCGCCGCCCAGTTGGTGTTGCGCTGCTCGGTGATGTAGAACCACCCCGACTGCCACCTCTTCACCGTCTCCACAAAGGAGCCTTCGGGCCATGTAATGTTGGGCATCTTGCCCACCATGGCATCTCCGCACTCTGCCTGTTGGCCTCTCACCACCTTCGGCTTTACATTGAAAGTCTTCAGCCATAGGCCGAAGTGAGGCGGGATACGGAGGAAGTCCTCGCAAACGACTATAAATGCCGAGATGTTGAGGATAAAGTTGGGGGCTAGATCATGGAAGTCTAGCCCGTAGTAAAACATCAGTCCGCGGACAAACAGGTGGAGAGGGAATCCCAGCCCACGGACGAAATGTGCGAGAAACACAACCCTCTAATGGGGCTATGGGGTAGGGACGATCTGTCCTTTAGCCGAGAGACGGTGAACGATCTCCTTGGCCAGGTATCCGGCCTCTCGAAACTCCTTGATGTCTTTCTTCTTAACAGAAGAAGCCATCCACTTGCCACCTGCTCCGGATTCGGACATGGTTGGAGTGTTCTCTCCGGCGAGGGAAGCTAGGGCTTGGGCGTTGGAGTTCTAGAATGGATGGGCAGAGGAAGGAGAAGGCAGGGGTGAGTGAGGACGAATCATTATCCCCTTATAAAGGCCGCGAATATCAAACGCCTCCCTGCTTGCTAAAACTTGCCTATTCCCAAGGGCTGTGTAAATGGCACGGTTGGGTTACCAACGCCCGTATTGATGAGAATCCCGTAATAAGGGGACACGATCTCTGCTTTGACAAGATGTGCCAATGGAAACCGCATCTCGAAACACGGGATGGCGGACAAAACGGTTCGATATAGTGACCGGGCAGACGTGATGTGATACTGTAAAAAATTATTAGCAAATTGGATTCGTAAAATATTATATTCTCTCAATGATTGTGTGTGGTGTGTTACAAGTCCGAACACGATCAATTCGTTCGAAGACTATTTTGGAGTTCGGAAGGAGGAACCCGCCTTGCAATGCCGAAGACAGAACTATGCGCCGGATATCTTGTCATTGAAGCCAGGTTCAGGGGCTACTGAGGGAGTCCTGGACTAAGGGGTCCTCGGGTGTCCGGCCTGTTAGCCATGGGCCGTACTGATGGGCTGTGAAGATACGAAGACTGAGGGCTGCACCCGTGTCCGGATGGGACTCTCCTTGGTGTGGAAGGCAAGCTTAGTGACCGGATATGTAGATTCCTTTCTTTGTAACCGACATTGTGTAACCCTAGATCCTCCTGGTGTCTACATAAACCGGAGGACTTAGTCCGGATAGGGGATACTCATTATCATAGCCATACAAGCTAGACCTCTAGGGTTTAGCCATTACGATCTTGAGGTAGATCAACTCTTGTAATACTCCTATTCATCAATATCAAATTATCAATCAAGCAGGACGTAGGGTATTACCTCCATATAGAGGGCCCGAACCTGGGTAAACATCATGTCCCTTGTCTCCTGTTACCATCGACCTTAGACGCACAGTTCGGGACCCCCTACCCGAGATCCGCCGGTTTTGACACCAACAAGGTGCTCATAAAATCAGTAGCCCAAGCCATTCTGTTGTATTCAATGTCTTGTTTCAAGCTTCCGAGGGGCTTATGCCAACAACTAACATCAATGTGTTAAAGCTTTTTGGTGGGGAAGTAAAGAGGGTCAGAGAAAACCTTATTGGGTGTCATGGGACTCTATGAGTATGCCGAAGTATATGGGGGGACTTGGCTTCCGTGATTTTGAAATTTTCAACTTGGCGCTGCTGGCACAGCAAGCTTGGAGAGTTCTGGAAAACCCTAGTTCACTAAGTGCTCGAATTCTTAAAGCGGTGTATTATCCGGAGGGGGAATTACTGACGGCCAATCTTGGAGGGCATCCCTCCCAGATATGGAGGGGTTTGATAGAGGGTCGTGATATCCTGAAGATTGGACTCGTCCAAACGATTGGCAATGGAAATACAAGTCATATTTGGGATATGAATTGGCTACCCAGGAAGGAAAATATGAGGCCTATTGTTGCTTTAAAAGCCGATCCACCACTGATGGTGGCGGAGTTAATTGATTGTGATAATGTAGGCTGGAACACAACTTTGCTCGGTGAGGCTTTCCTACCATATGATATAACAGCTATTCTGAAAGTGCCGGTCTGTACAAGAAATATGGAAGATTTCTGGTCATGGGGTTTTGAAAAGAGTGGAATCTTCTCCGTTCGCTCTGCCTACAGGATGATAGTGTATATAAAAAGGAGGCGCGAGGACTGGCTGGAAGGAAGAGGTGGATCCTCTAACACATCAGCAAATGAGAAGGCCTGGGATACATTATGGAAAGTGCAGGTTCCAGCGAAGCTGAAAAACTTTCTCTGGAGATTGGCCAAAAATTCGCTTCCCACCGAAGATGTTCGTAAGGACAGGAAAATGTGACACCATGATCAGTGCTATGCATGTGGAGCCCAGGACTCTTGGAGATATAGTCTGCTTGAGTGCACAATGGCATGATGTGTTTGGTCTCTTGTAGATCATGATTTGCTGGATCACGTGATTGCTACAACAGAGTCGTCAACACGAGCCTGGTTGTTCTTCATGATGGAAACTCTGGACCGTGAAAAACTGACAAGATGGACAGTTACCATGTGGGCGATTTGGTATGCTCAGAGACAACTTGTCCATGAGGGAAGACATCAAAGCCCATATGAGACACACAGGATTGTGCTTAGCTTCATAGCTGACTAAGATCAGCTAGCGTTGGTGCAAGAGACACAAAGAAGTACAAGTCAGCCACATGCTAGGTAGGCTTTAAAATAGGTTCAACCGCCAGAGGGATGTGTGAAGATCAATGTGGACGCTGGAGTTCTGGAAGGAACAAATATGGGAACGGCAGCAGCCTTATGTCGTGACTGGGACAGAACTTACTTGGGTTCCTCCATGCTGGTAATTGAGGGGCTAATGGACCCAACTACTCTAGAGGCAATCGCATGTAGAGAGGGCATGTCACTGGCACTGGACCTAGGAGTGAATCATCTACAGATTGCTTCGGACTGCAAGCAGGTAGTAAATCACATCCATCAAAGAGCTGGAGGAGACTATGGCATTATAATCAGAGAGATCTTACAAACTTCTACTTTATTCACCGCTTGTAATTTTTCTTTTGAACCTCGAGAGTCGAATTATGAGGCTCATAGACTCGCTAGATTTGGGGTTTTGCTTCCTGCTGGGAGGTATATGTGGTTGGGCATCCAGCATGACCCAATTGTAATCCCTATGAACATCTTAGCTGATCAATAAAGTCCTGGCGAGATTTTCTAAAAAAACCCAGCACCACGAGAAGTTTGGCTCGCCTCCAGAACGGTTCGGCACGAATTTCAAGTTTGCCATGGGGACAGGAACGTCTTTGTGTTGCTGCCCGTCTGGCCCCTCCTTCCCCTTCTTCTCTCAAGTCTGATGGCCTGCACTCTGAACTCCGCTGCTGCCTTTTCCCGGATAACCCCAGCCGCGTCCCCTCCGGATCTCTACCGCCGCATCCCACCCACCTCTGGATCTCTCCACCGCCGCCACTCCACCTTACCCTCCTTCACATCCCCACCTCTCTCCATCGCAGCAACCCCTCTCTTCGCCTGGATCTCCATCGCCGGCGAGGTCCTCCCCTCACCCCCCGAAGCCTCTCGGCCAGTAGTACTCAGTACGCGCCTCTTCTTCTCCTTCATCTTTGCCCGTTGGTTCAACTATCAAAATCTAGAGCGAGCTGACGGCTAGCTTTGGTTCATGCTTTGCTTTGGACACACACAATGTGCCAACTGTAGGACACAATTTGCAGTGCACTCACTGTTTTCATCGTAAACACTCGAGCTAACGTTTTCCATCCGCTTCCCACATCATGTAATTGACAATGGATTTTATTTTGTTTTATTTGCAGGTTCATTGCGCCAATGGCAAGCAGTTGGTAGTCCATCCTTAGATTTTTGTCTCCCTTGCATGCAATATGGACGAGTAATGATCGCTTCAGAACAAGCATCCTTCCATTTATAGGCGGCGTTAAGCTTGTGTTGTAAACTAAGTTCACCATGTTTCAACTTGACCAGAGAAAATCCTGTTGAGCTGCTACAACATTATCGCCGTGATCGCCATGTGTTTCTCAATTACATCCTTTCTGGCAACTTGATCAAGAAAGTTGTAATGACGCCGGTGCTATCTCTCTGGACGATGTGGATATCGATCAAGTCAGTGTTGATTACGTCCTCAATTGCGCTAAGAAAGGTGAAGTAGTTGTAGCCTAATTCAAGTATCTCACTTGTCTCCTTATATGTGTACTGATGATCTTTTGATGGGGATCCACTTGACCTTGGAGATGCCATCCGGCTTTATCATGACAGCCTTGATTACCCATATGCCATGAGTTTATACTTGAGGTTTCTTTATGTATTGTATTTTTTTTCTAAAAATTACCATTTGGCAAAGGAGGAACAATATGATTTAGGAATTTCAAACATTCATGATAGCACCGCCTGTATTACTTTACTGATCATTCTGCTGAATGCCCATGGATACCAAACGGCTCCTCATATGTGCATTTTTATATAATCTTCCCAATTTCAGTGTTGAAATTTTCACTTTGGGCTACATGCTTAGTTCATTTGTTTTGCAGACCATGATCAGAGTCATTAAAATTCACTACCATTGAGTTTTCATATACCTCAACTTTTTTTTTCAGGATAACACAGGAGATGTCGAAGGGTTCTATTTACTTACAAGACCTGAATATTCTGGATCAGCACCAACAAGAGAACCACCCCCTGTCCCTGCCACTGTACCATCACCAGTTGTGGTACCACCACCAGTTGTTGAACAACCACAAATTGATGTGCCATCATCATTTGCAAACTTACCAAAATCACTATCATTGGACTCTCCCACCGAGAAGGAATTAACCATAGATGACATTGAAGACTTTGAGGATGATGAAGGTGAATTCGATAGTCGCAGGGCTTCTAGGAGGCATCAAACTGATGCCAATGATCTATCCTTGCGCTTACCATTATTTGAAACAGGTAATAGTTATTAATTGGCAACTATCAGTATTGCATGCCTGATAATAGATTGAACTTAACTAGCCATGCCTTATGTTCTAATACAATAATTATCATGCTATTGCTACTACAGACAATTTCGATGATCTTCTATCTGTCCCTTTTGCCTTTACATGCATTTTGTTAGTTGTCTCCTCATAACTTGCTAGTGATGCACTATTGCTTTCTTTAGTTTATTGAATCACATGAAGGTGTTCACTTTCGTTATTGGAACAATAACTGGGTTGTCATTATTCGCTTCAGTTACTTCTTAAACATGTTAATTTGTAATATTAAACTATTTGGATAAAAGAACTTAAGGCGTTTGCTTTAGTTAGTGATATAACTAGGCCATCATTGATCTCTTTGTTTGACTCTGAATTCTGAACTATCGGCTAAAGAAAGTTATTGAAAAACAACATCTGTCTTGATCTTCCAGGTATCACAGATGATGATCTTCGTGAAACAGCATATGAAATCCTTGTTGCTGCTGCTGGTGCTTCAGGGTAGGCCTATGCAGTTCACTGTGTCGAACATAGTGTTTTCATTAGAAGATAATAGTTTCCAAGATTATCATAGTACTTAACCTATTTCTACTGCTTATAGGGGGCTTATAGTTCCAACCAAAGAAAAGAAGAAAGAGAAGAGACACAGATTAATGAGGAAACTTGGCCGTAGTAAGAGTGAAAGTGCTGAATCGCAAACTCACCGGCAACCAGGTTTAGTTGGCTTGCTTGAAATCTTGAGAGCCCAACTTGAGGTGACTTGTCTTGCCTCTGTTCCTGGTTAATAAATTGAAAGACAAAATTGCGCCTTTGTGTTTTCTGTTGTTCTGTACTATATATTTATTTCACTCACTTGAAATTATATTTGTACATTTCAACATTAGTAGCTTGCAAATCCCTTTTGCTATTTGAAACTGCATATAGTACAACTCGTTGAGTTTAAGGTTACTGTTCCTTTTATATATTTTTGTGAACAACCAAATTTAATAAAGATACTCAGAATGCTAATCTTACATCTTACCTCCTTCACCCCTCTGCTTTTGAATAGATAACGGAGTCCATGGATATTAGGACTAGACAGGGGCTACTCAATGCTATGGTGGGTAAAGTTGGAAAACGGATGGACAATCTCTTGATACCACTGGAACTACTGTGTTGTATATCTAGAGCTGAATTTTCCAACATGAAGGCATATCTTCGTTGGCAGAAAAGACAGGTTAGCCATCCATTTGTGCTTTAATGATTTTGAACCATACCTGCATGACTTAACGATATAAGGTCTGCTTATATCTTTGCTTAGCTGAACATGCTGGAGGAGGGCCTAATAAACCATCCTGTTGTTGGATTTGGAGAGTTAGGTCGAAAAGTCAATGAGCTAAGAAATCTTTTCAGAAAGATTGAAGAATCTGAGGTTTTATGCTTACTGTAGTTAGTTCTTATGGTTGATTTATTGATCTAAATAAGCACTATATGAACTACTCCCTCCGTTCCAAAATAGATGACTCAACTTTATACTAATTTTAGTACAAAGTTGGGTCATCTATTTTGGAACGGAGGGAGTATACACTAAATGGAGGTTATGATGTTGTTGTAGTACTCTTTATAATATTCCTTTTGTCCTAGAATTCCTACTTTATCTCCTCTCATGTACATGTATGTATTAGACCTAGAGTCCGTGGAATAGATTAAGTCATTATTCATATCATGGTATGAAGAGCTGGCTTCTAAGGTTCAATTTTTTGTTTGTTTCACTTGGCTCCTTTAAGATCGATCTGGTTGATTCCCTCTCCTCTGTGTTCTTCTGCACGCCACGAGTGTGCACAGCCACCATGCCATCTGTACCATGTCGGTTTCTTTTCTAACGGCCACTGCTTTTCACCACGCTATATCTGCCCTCTGTTTCTGCTGAGCTTCCATGCTCCTGCTCTCCCGAGCTCTGCTGCTGCAACCCTCTTCCTCAGGTTGCCGAGCAGACATTCTGCTCTATTTTCAAAGTGCCCTGTCTATATGTAGATGCTCTTACAAAAATGCCATCTTCTAGTTCTTAATTGGGCAATGTCTCTGTACCCCTCCGCCTGGTGATCTTCGATGGTATTAATTACCATGGCATGGTCATTCACGTGCACCTTCATATCCAATCAGTGACTGAGATATTCTTACTGCTAAGGTGCAGTGCATGCCTTCCTTTCCCTACCACGCATGGTACTGCTAAAGAGAAAGATGCTCAGAAAAAGAAGGCTGCTAAGGATGCTCACAAGCATGCACTTGATCATCATGATGAGGTTATGGAGTCGTGCAATACCCAGTTTGCTGCCTACAAGCCATTGCTTGCCAAGTCCAACTAACCTTCTCCTAGTGAGGCATCATCTTTTCCTGATGCACCACCTTCTCCTCAGTATGCCCTTCACGCTCGTCCCGGTACGCCTATTGACCACCTTGGTTTTTGCAGGCGTGGCCTCTTGCCGAGCTGACTTTTTTCTGCGATGTTCTTCATCAGGAATGGCAGCATGTAATGGTAGAGGAGTTTGTTGTCCTTGAACTCACTATTCATAACAGGACCGAACACCCTCACTCCCACCATGCATGTTGCTATTTCTGCTCTGTTCAGACTACCATTTGGGATCTGCTATCTCTAAGCTAGTGTAGATTCTAGTGGACCTGTTCACCTCTTATTTTTGTTTGTAATGACGGTCTTATTTTTTTCCCACATTAAATTTGTCTTTAAATCTGCAGGGTTCCAGTATGATGGTTGATATCGTAACAGTAGCAATGCTTACTAGGTGAATCCTTGGTGAAGAAAATGACAAGGTGCTGAAGCTTTACATTCAATCCTTCATTTCTCATCCAACGTACCTTTTTAATCTAAAAGTCGGACCGTCTGCCTATGGCTAGTGTACGTATGAGCACCAACGCTTCCAGGCATTTCTTGAGCAAAAGTCACTTAAGTACAAACAAATCTAGTAGTGTTCCTCACAAAATGGTCTCTAACCACCGCACTTCTCGTCTTCTAACTTGTGCTAGTATATAGTAGCAACCTTTTGTTCTCAAATAGCAAGCAGTGCAGAATGTGGAAAATCAGAAATTTAGCGTTTGCACATACATACAAATCTGATTTGGCACCGCATTTGCTTTTCTGCATCAAGCAATTGAGTCACCTGATCGAGACCAGATTGACCGTTACATCACTTCTTCTGTCAAAAGTGCTTTCATGAAGGTGACCTTATTTGCAGCTGCAATTATTCTTTTGTAGTGTAGCACTAATACTGCTGATTTTCATTCTTTCCTGATGTATTTCTCTCATTTTACCATGAGATGGATATAATAAGATCACTTATTCACCCATGCCTGCTTATGTAGACCTTGAATGTTAGTCCATTAGAGTATACATGTATCTTAGATTTGTCATGTTGTATTTGATCATCTTCACTCTAGAAATTTATGTTATTGCTACCGTTGGCGAGATTCTTTGCAGTTAGAAGTGTTCGATCACTTTGTATATTTGAATGTGGCATGACCTCTCTTATATTTAGTAGGACCGTATTTTGGTTCTTTGCCCCAAATTTTGTGTATGCTTTTTGGCAATTGGTCTAGAGGATTTGTTCTGGTCTTTTCCTGGTCACTGTATTCCTCAAAAGTGAAAAGTCAGTATGACATGCGGCCTTCTATGCAATATTCATGTTCTACGTGCGTATAAGAGTTTAAGCACGTGGTTTCATCTGCATATCAAATGATATAAATGCTAGACTCTATATCTTCATATTTGTACCGTTAATTGTAACTTTTTTCTGGTCAGATCATTAGTTTTTTAGTGTAATGGATTGGAAACCCATGTCTGCAACTCAAGTGGACATCGCCATCTATATCCATATAGTGCAATCTATAGCTGTATAGGTCATGTACTTTTCTAGTTCCATCTATATGTCAACACTATGGATTATTTTTTGTTTTGTTTCAGATTGCACATTCCGTAGAGATTAAAGCAGACACATCACATGAGCATGTTTTAGCATCTCTAGCCGAGGAGACAAAGAAGCTTTTGAAGATAGAGACAAACATTTTTCCCCAGTTTTGTCAAGATGGCATCCACAGGCAGCAGTTCTTTCTGCTTCCCTTCTCCATAAACTGTATGGAAACAAATTGGTAAGTTATAATAAATAACTGTTAAATCCATCATAACCTTGTGAAGCTGCACACTTATGTTAAGTTGTTGTGGTAGGGACATTTTCTTGAGCACACTGAGCATCTTACGGAGGACGTAGTTTTCGTATTTCCGGCAGCTGATTCTTTGGAGCAGTACATAATGTCAGTGATGGCTTTATGAGGAAGCGTAGAACCATTTGTCTCAGGCCGCAATGTATATATATGGCCAATGCCTTGATGTACAAGTTCTGAGAGATCAATCATGATCCTCTCGGGAGGTTACAGAAGATAAGGGAGAGAAGAAGAGATAGACAGGGATACAAGTTAAACTACTTTCCTATCCCTATACAACTTGTGTTCTAACACTCCCCCTCAATCTAAACCCTATTTGTCAAGGTTGAGATTGTACTTGAAATCATCTAACCTCCTCATTGTCAGAGGCTTTGTGAATCCATCAGCGATTTGATCACCTGTTGGAATAAACCTTATATCAAGCAGTTTGCGCGTCACTCTTTCTCTGACAAAGTGAAAATCAACTTCAATATGTTTTTTCCGTGCATGAAAAACAGGATTAGCTGAAAGATAGGTTGCACCAATGTTATCACACCATAGTCTTGCATCCTGTGGAACTTTAATTCCAAGTTCATGTAACAATGTCTGAATCCACATTACTTCAGCTGTTGCATTAGCCAAAGATTTATACTCAGCCTCAGTGCTTGACCTTGAGACTGTTGCATGTTTTCTTGCACTCCATGACACAAGGTTTGTTCCCAGAAATACAGCAAAACCACCTATGGACCTTCTATCATTAGCACACCCTGCCCAATCTGCATCAGAGTAAGCTGACACAAGCATAGATGACGACTTGACAATCTGAAGACCAAGTCCCTCCGTAAACTTGAGATACCTCAAAATCCTTTTGACCGTTGTCCAATGAGAAGTAGTAGGAGCATGCAAGTATTGACATACTTTGTTAACAGAATATGAAATATCAGGACGTGTAAGAGTCAAGTACTGTAATGCACCTACAATGCTTCTATAATTTGTTGCATCATCTGACCCAAGTGCTTCTCCACTTTCAACAGTAAGTTTTTGTGAAGTAGAGATAGGTGTACTGACTAGCTTACACTTTTCCATACCTACCCTTCTGAGAATATCAGTGGTATATTTTTGTTGTGTAAGAAGTATGCCATCCTTTACCTTCTTGACCTCAATTCCAAGAAAGTAATGTAGATCTCCTAAGTCTTTAAGAGCAAACTCCAGCTTTAAATCCTTAAGCAGACAAGTTGTAGCATCTGAGCTTAAACTGGCAACAATTATATCATCAACATAGACAAGAACAAATATAGTAACATTGTTCTTATTGTAGCCTTTGATGGTGTAAACCCAAGCTTTTGTAACTGTGTACTTAGCCTTGAGTACCAGGCTCTTGGGGCCTGTTTTAACCCATACAACGCTTTGTCCAACTTACAGACATAATGTGGTGTATTTTTGTTTTCATATCCTGGTGGCTACCGCATGAACACTTCTTCCTCAAGAACACCATGAAGAAACGTGTTCTGAACGTCTAGCTATCGTAGGCTCCAACCTCTGAAAATAGCAATAGACAACACAAGCCGAATAGTAGCTATTTTAATAACAGGGCTAAAGGTATCCTCATAATCTATACCAAACCTTTGTTTAAACCCTTTTGCAACTAGCCTAGCTTTGTATCTGTCTATGCTTCCATCAGCTTTTTTCTTAATTTTATATACCCATTTACAATCAATCACATTGGCATCCCTCTTTGGTGGAACTAATCGCCAGGTTTTGTTTTGAATAAGTGCATCATATTCAACATCCAAAGCCTTCTTCCAATCCTTGTGTGCAAGAGCATCATGCAAATTTGTTGGTTCACCAATACTTGTGAGAAAGGCACGCTTAAGTTTATCATACCTGATTGTACCATCCGTATACTTCTTTTCCTTGACAATACCTGACCGAGACCATGTATGACAGAGGGGAACTGGTGTTGCTGTAGGTCTGGCAACAGAAGATCCCGAAAAATCTGGTTCTGCAGCAGAAGCATCGTCCATAGAAGATCCGACCGGATCCTCATCCGACACAGGAGCAGACGCGCTCTCCCCCTCGCTAGCAGCATCGGGACTCGTGGCACGGGGCGAGTCGCTCCCATGCGAGTTGGTGGGCTCCACGCCTGGAGAGTTGTCGGCCACCGTGTGGGTTGCCGCGGGAGACGCGAGGCGATCCTCCTGCGATCCCGCGTCCGGCAGACTACGACGCGAATCAGCCTCGGATCGCACAGTTGCCTCGGATCACGCAATTGCAGGCGAATCTGCCTGGGATGATCCTGTCTTGGCTGCGTCTATACACATAAAATCATGCCCTGTTGCTGCACAATCAACACCATATTCAAAATTTTCCATGGAATTTTCCACATGATCAGTTCTGATTAATTCACCCCCATGATCAGAAGAAGACAGAGGATCGGAAAGGAGGGAGATTTCAGCACGCAAAAGAGCTCTGCCATTAGGATGAAGTTTAGCAAAGGGAAACAATGTTTCATCAAAAATGACATCACGAGAAATATAGATACAGCCTGATGAGATTTCTAGACATGTGTATCCTTTATGAAGATTACTATAGCCAAGAAACACACATTGTGTGGACCTAAGCTCAAGCTTATGGCGATTGTAGGGACGCAAATTTGGGTAACAAGCACACCCAAAAAATTTGAGAGAACTATAGTATGGTTTTTGGTGAAACAAACGTTCCGGAGTAGTGTTGCCAATGACTCGACTAGGCAGATGATTGATAAGATAAGTAGCCGTGATAAAAGCCTCATCCCAATATTTGAGTGGCATTGATGCATGAGCTAAAAGAGACAAACCAACTTCCACAATATGACGATGTTTTCGTTCGGCTGAACCGTTCTGTTGATGGGCATGGGGACAGGAAACATGATGAATAATGCCAATGCTACGAAAGAAGGAGTTGAGTTTCTCATACTCTCCTCCCCAGTAACTTTGGACTGCAAGGACTTTTCTATCAAATTGTCTTTCCACAAGTTTTTGGAACTCTTGAAAAACAGAAAAGACTTCAGATTTGAATTTAAGCAAATATATCCAGGTGAATTTGCTATAATCATCAATGAAACTGACATAGTATTTCTTTCTACCAAAAGAATCTCTTGCATGACCCCATACATCACTGAAAATAATCTCTAAAGGAGCATGAGACATACTATTTGACAGAGGATAAGGAAGTTGGTGACTCTTTGCACATTGACAAGCTTCACAAACTGACTCACTTTCGGAACTACGTGACAATGAAAGATTGCCTTTATTGACTACTTGCTTGACTATATTTGAAGAAGGATGCCCTAATCTTTGGTGCCACTTGGCTAAGGAGGGCTTGATGGCAGAATGAACTTGACGATGACGCTTTCGATCAAAGACTCTTGATGTGATGGGGTATAATCCTCCAATGCATCTACCGTGATGGATGAGCTCCCTCGTTGCCCGATCCTTTATGAAAAAATAGGTAGGATGAGTTTCAAAGAAAACATTATTGTCGGAGGTTAAGCGAGACATGGAAGCTAGGTTTTTATCGGTTTGTGGAACATGAAGGACATCTTTAAGGACAAGATCACGTTTAAGACTAGGGGAATTAATAGAAGATTGACCAATATGAAGAATGTCCATACATCCACTGCTTGCGGTGTGAATCTGGTCATTGTCGTGGTACCTCTCTCGGAGGGCAAGCTTCTCTAACTCGTTTGTGACATGGTCAGTAGCTCCAGAATCAGCGTACCGTACCGTGTCACCATCAGCTCCGCCGTGCTCCCGCATGGCTGCAGCAGCGTGCCATGCATCGGGCACGAAGTCCTCATCATACCGGTGCCAGCAGTCAATGACTTCATGGCCCGGTTTCTTGCACAACTGACATCTAGGTCGCCGACTGTTGTTGTTGTTGTTGTTGTTGTAGCCACCATTGTAGCTGTTGTTGTAGCCGCCGCCGCGATCACCGCCGCCGCGGTTACCACCACCAGAGCGAGCCTAGCCCTGGTTACCACTGCGCCCGCCGCCGCTGTTGTGCCCGCGTCCACGCCCTTGCTGTCCACGCCCACGGCCACGTCCGCGGGAGGCAGCGTTGACAGAAGACTGGCGCAGATTTCCTCCTTGAAGCATGCTGAGGCGGGCGTCAAAGCTCAGGAGCTGACTATACAGCTCTTGAACCGTAACAGGTTCGACCCGCGCAGCCAGAGCCGAGATCACAAGGTTGTAGTCGATGTCGAGGCCGACTATGACGTGGGAGATGATCTCGGCGTCTCCAAGCGGTGCACCGGTGCAGGCAACTTCATCTATAAGGGTTTTAATTTTCCCAAGATATTCTGCCATGGTTAAATTACCTTTCTGCAGATTGGTGAGCGCCATCCTCGTGTTGATCTTCTGGGCTTGTGTTTGCGCAGCAAACATGGCATGGATGGAGTTCCATACCTCGGCCGGCGTCTGGAGCATTGCAACTTGACCGAGGACCTCTCGAGACAGAGACCCCATGAGGTACCTTGGACCTGTTGCTGCTGCGCAAACCAGATCGGCCTGGCGTAGTTGAAGACCTGCTGTTCCTTCCCATCGTCGGTGACAGTGATGGTGGCAAGGGGCGCCGGACTTGCGGCGTCGAGGAAGTGCTCCATCTGTGCCCCCTTGATCTGGGGTAGCACGACAGCCTTCCAGAGGAGGAAGTTCGTCCTTGTGAGCTTCTCTGATGGAGGCGGACCGAGAGAGGGCGGGCTGCTAGAGGTAGAGGATGATGCAAAGGTGGAAGATGTGGACAAGGTAGACAAAGTGCTCATGGTGGATGCGGGCGTGGTGGATGCAGCGGTGGACGGCGTGGTGCCTGCCATGATTTCCTCTCTACTCGATCTCGGTTTCTCTCTTTTTCTCGATCAACTAGATTGATTCCTTCTCGAGGGCTAGACGTACGAGAGGAAGGGCTCTGATAACCATATGAGGAAGCGTAGAACCCTTTGTCTCGGGCCGCAATGTATATATATGGCCAATGCCTTGATGTACAAGTTCTGAGAGATCGATCATGATCCTCTCGAGAGGTTACAGAAGATAAGGGAGAGAAGAAGAGATAGACAGAGATACAAGTTAAACTACTTTCCTATCCCTATACAACTTGTGTTCTAACAGGCTTCTGTTGTGGGTGACGATGGTTTGGATAGTCTATGTAGACAAAAGCTAGTTCCTTATGAGGTTAGATCTTTTCTTTCCTCAACTAGAATCAATCACAAAAACACAAATTGCTTGGGTGTCACCTTGACAATTGACATGCTATAGTCATGCCCCCCCCCCTCTTTAGCATCCATTATTGCATTGAGGCTTCTTGCTGTGTTTATCTTGATTTGCTGCCTTTTTGTTTATCTCAGATTGAAAGTAAATCGGGCACGGTTGTTTTACGCTGGGTGAATGGGCAACTGGAGAGAGTTGAAACTTGGGTTAAAAGGGCTGCTGAACAAGAGGTTAGCACATTTCTTTTTATATATGACTCTGCTTTTGAGTTTGTGTAAGCATCTTACTGGGTATGCTAGAGCATTTTGTTTTACTGCCACTTGTTACAATATATTCTTTTCCCCTGCCACCTGTCTTTGCTTCCTAACATTACTTTGGTACTCATCGAGTGTTCTTATAAATTTTCTGCACCATTTTCTCTATGCTAAAATTTTATGTTTGACAGACTTGGGATCCTATATCCCCTCAACAACGCCATGGGGGTTCTATTGTTGAAGTCTATAGAATCATAGAAGAGGTGTTGCTTCTGTCCTCCATTATCTCTTTAATTTTGTGTTCATTAATTTCTCCTTATAGGTTAATCTCTAAGGTTGTTTCTCTTCTATGCCACAATATTTCAGAGTGATGTACACGTCTTAATGGTTTAAAATATAATGTTTTACTTAATAAATGAGCTGTCTTTGTGAAAGAAATGATCACTTGTGAACTATTGCAGACTGCAGATCAATTTTTTGCATTTAAGGTTCCTATGCGAATTGGGGAATTAAATAGCTTCTGTCGTGGTATCGACAAGGCATTTCAAATTTATACACAACTTGTTACTCAACCCATAGGTTTGTATCATCACCATTTTCTTTCTCCTTAAGTACCTTTCTGTTTATCTTGCTGGACGTTTATATATTTTTCTCACCTTTATTTCCTGTCAAGTGAAGGGGAGCCTTGGCGCAGTGGTAAAGCTGCTGCCTTTTGACCATGAGGTCACGGGTTCAAATCTTAGAAACAGCCTCCTACAGAAATGTAGGGAAAGACTGGGTACAATAGACCCAAAGTGGTCGGACCCTTCCCCGGACCCTGCGCAAGCGGGAGCTACATGCACCGGGCTGCCCTTTTTTTTATTTCCTGTCAAGTAGCTCTAAAGTCAAATATTATCTTGTTGTAGAGCACAAACCTATAAAATTGTGCTTTAGATGGATGGTCCCTGCTAAATAGTATAATTGAGATAGTATCTAGTATGGACAAAAGAAATATCTATCTCATTTATTTTAAACTTCATGCTTTGGTTTAACCCTCTTTATTTCCTCTAGCTCTTAATTGATAATGGTTTTTGTGTGCTTGCAGTTGACAAAGAAGATTTAGTTCCACTTGTTCCTGTCCTTACTCGATATAAAAAGGAGCATGGAATCAAAGCTTTCGTAAAAAAGGAAATACAGGAAGTCAGACCTGTTGATGAGAGAAAATCGAGTGAAATAGTTCAACTAACGATGTCAAAGCTATGTGTGCGGCTTAACAGTCTATATGTGAGTTTGTTACTTACAACTGATGCTGCTATGTTAATTTAGAATGACTTACCAAGTTCCTGGGCAATTTTTAGTACACAAAGATGTAAATGAGAAGGAAAAAACACATAGCAATTTTCATAGAATATTTTGGAATGGTTGACACTTACGCCGGAGCAGTTTTCCTTAAATTTGTAGACTTCAGATATGGAGTTTATAATTATGCTGCTAACCTGCTACAGCTTACAGTCACATTAGATATATCTTTTGTAACTGGCTGTATCTTTTACGGTTTCTGGTTTGATGCTGTTCCCCTTTTGAATGTAGTTAATATTAAGTTGTTGCATTATTAGTAATATTGGTTATCAGTAATTTTACATTGAATTATTACAGAAATTTTCTATTGATTGTGCTGATGCTCTGGACTTGACACAGTATTCTACTATTGAGTCAATAGCTGGTACTGGCTGTTGCCATGATTTACATCAACAGGATCCATGGCATTCTTTTTTATTTAACCATGATTTACATCAACACGACTCGTGCCATTCTCTTGATAATTGATATTCTTGCTATTCTCTTGTTCATTTTGATTACTTTTAGAGTTTCTGAACTGGAAGTTTTTTTGTTAATATCCAAACAGTATGCTATAAGCCAGCTGGGCAAGTTGGAGGACAGCATAAGTGAGCGGTGGGCTAAAAGGCAAAATGACAAAATTAACATCAGTAAGTGTGCATTTTTAAAAAAGTAATCAGTTTATCTGTAGGATACTCTGATAAGATTGCCACTTAATCTGTTTGGTCTAGTCCACATAGATCAAACTAATTCATTTATATTCAAAATATTTTGACTGTGTTAGGACGATCAGTGAACGGCAAGTCAAAGAGTCTAGTCTCCAATCAGAAGAATCAATTTGATGGCAGTAGAAGAGAAATCAATGCTGCTATTGATCGGGTATGTGAATTTACAGGTAAGAAAATGTGTATGCACTCAGCAGTGGTACTTGGAAGCTGATACCTTGTCAATGTTGAAGTTTGCATCTTTTCTTTCGTAGGGTTAAAGCCAGGTCATATTTTGGGACCTCCAACAGCCATTCATCGACAATATGTACAAAAACGGTGTTTCGCAAGCTCGATTGGACACTATTGTCGAAGTGCTTGATTTGGTACGTTCATAAGTTTGCATGCGAGGAATCTTATGGATGGTTTTTATGTCAGAATTTCGGTTTTCACCAAATGCTAATCATATGCTGATACCTCATACTTTGGACAAGCATATTTATTAGCATTTCTTTCTAAAGGTTTCCACTTGTAGTCTAGCTGGTAAGCTACTAAGCTTCTGTCGAACTAATTGGCATTTATTTGATGTCAATGCTCAATCTTTAGGTGCTTGCTCAACTCTGTGACGTCATTGTGGAGCAACTGCGAGATCGTGTGGTTACAGGGCTTCTGCAAGCATCCCTGGTGATAATTTTGGCTGTTGAAATCAGTGAGATGCTGTAAAAAGTTTCGATTATAATTTAGTCGTAATTTCTATTTTGGTAGGATGGCTTAGTTCGGGTAATACTAGATGGAGGTTCTACACGTGTCTTCTCTCCAAATGATGCCCCTCTTTTGGAGGAAGATCTTGAAAATTGAAATTCATACGAAAAAAGGTCTCCCCCGCTTTATATTCTAAAGCAGCGAACAATTTGAGCCATACAACACGACACCACACCACAACACACCCAAGGCAAGATACAAGGATGTTAAGGTTCAGCAACACCACTTTGGACAACTCCCAACACACACAAAATATACATTAAGCAACGCTAGGAGAGGCCGAAGCACTCAAAGCAACACACTAAGAGACGAAGCTGAGCGCCGATGACCCGAGAACTCCAAGACGGTGCCTTCAGTAAGGGCATGCCGCAAGAACACCACCACCGCCCGATCCAAAGGATCTAGATTTTCATCCGGAGATATGCGGAGGCCACGAAGCAACCGCGACGAGGCCTTCAAGAAGGGGACGACGACCAAAGACGCCGCCTCCGTCGGTCTGACCAAAATCAGACAATGTTTTCACCCCGGCAACACACTCCACCCCGCCACGGAACACCGACCACAAGCCGCCACGCCGCCCACGCAACCATGACGGCTGACCAACACCTGAGCTGCGAGCCCCGCCCACGAGCACCGCAACTCCCACCAGCCGGGCCGCCGCCCGGCATCCAGATCCCCTAAAGCACCTCCGTGGGCATGAGCTGAGCGTCGACCAGCAATCCAAACCATCAATGGAGCCGCCGATGACCAGCCTAACCAGAGCAAATCCGGCACCAGGAGACACCAGGCCAGAGAAAGGGGGAGGAAAGGGAGCGGACCTCGTCCACGACCGGCGCATCCTCGCGCCGGAGATGGGTGGCCTCATCGCGACAGAGCCACCCCTCCCTCCCAATGGCCTAACCAATGGCCTCCCCCACGCCACCTCCAGTGGCGCTCCGCCATGGCTCCCGACCGAGATCCGCAAATGGCCAGAACCAGCCACCCGCCCATGACGGGGGAGCGCCGGACCGAACGTTGTCCACAGCCGAAGAGGAGTACTAGGAGGACCACCACGAGCCAGCCGCAAACGCACAGACGCCAGATCCAGCCGCCGCCGGCGCCCACCCGCTCCGCATCGAGAATCCGCCATAGCACAGCAGGAGCGACGCTGTGCAGTCACGGACCACGCCCAGAACAGCGACCGTAGCCGCCGCCTCCATCCCGCGCCGCCCGCCAAGACCAGCGCCAGAGCCAGGGGCCCGACCCGATCTAGGCGGAGCACGCCACCACCAGAAGCCGCCCGCGCGCAGCCGCCGCGCTGCGAGCGCGAGCCCAGGCCGCCGACGTCCGCCAACCCGTGCGCACGCCCCGCCACAAGCACACGTCACTGCGCCGCCGCACCCCACGAAAGCACGGCGCCTCCGCTCGTCAAGGACGTCCCGCGCCAGCCTCCAGGCGACGAGCGAGAGGGGAGCAGAGGCCCCGCCGCCGCCAACGCACCCCGGGCTTCGCCCGGCGACGCCTGCCGGCAGCGGCGGGGGAGGAGGCGGGAGGAGGGGATGGGGAGGTGGCGGCTAGGGTTTCCCCCCGAGGCGCTCGCGGGAGCGCCGCGGGAGGGCCCGCGCCGCCCGCCAAGACCAGCGCCAGAGCCAGGGGCCCGACCCGATCTAGGCGGAGCACGCCACCACCAGAAGCCGCCCGCGCGCAGCCGCTGCGCTGCGAGCGCGAGCCCAGGCCGCCGACGTCCGCCAACCCGCGCGCACGCCCCGCCACAAGCACACGTCACTGCGCCGCCGCACCCCACGAAAGCACGGCGCCGCGGGAGGGGGGAGGGGATAAATTGTTGTCTGAAGACATCTTGGCTGCTTTTTGTGTCTGGAACATCTTGCCTTGTCTTTATTGTCCGACCAATAAATATGTTGTTGTCTTAAGGTATATACAAGGGACATCTTGTGTGTGGCTGTATCATTCTATAACGAACATGCTTATCATGTGTCTGGAACATATATTTAATCTTGCCTTATCTTTATTGTCTGACCAATAAAATGTTGTCTTAACCCGTACTGACTACTTGTTTGCTTACCTAAAAAAGTTACCCCTTTTTCTGCTGTAGGAATTCTTCATATCTGGCGGAGATGGGCTGCCTCGTGGAACTGTTGAGAATTTGGTCTCGCGTGTTCGTCCTGTAATAAATCTGATCAAGCAAGAGGTAATTTGGATTAAATTTCTCATGAACCTTTTGGAGGAATTGGTTAATACTGATAGAGCAAGTGCATCATTTGTTTTTTGAGGAGCATCATCTATAATGACCTTGTCATATCTCCAGTTATACGCATAATGCTTTAAATGCCTACTAGAGTGAACTTAGTGATTTCTTTTTTGTTCAAACTAGCTACAGTTCTATTCTAGAAAATATTCCATAATTGAATCAAAGACAGCTCAGCAGTGTGCCGTCGAGTTGTTAAGACTTGGGACTGGGGATGCTGTAGTATAAGAAATCGAGTAGCGTTTTGCTGTAATCATATTTGTAAATGACTAGATGTCATTTCTTATCCCAGACCCGTGTGCTTATTGATGATCTGCGCGAAGTTACTCAAGGGGGCAAAAGCAAATTCGGAAGTGACTCCAAAACCCTGCTGAGGGTCCTGTGCCACAGAAATGATTCAGAGGCATCACACTATGTAAAGAAGCATTTCAAGATACCCAGTTCAGCTCCCCCGAGCACCTGATTTACGGGGGAAATCTGGGAACGCCTCGAAGGTACATATAACGGATGGAACGGTGCTCGGCCTTGTGCAACCTAGGAAGCGTATTTTGTAATAATTGTGCATTATTAGCAGTAGAAGCTAGGGAACCTTACGCTAGTTCTGATTCATGGGCATTGTATTGATTGATTGCTTCTGCCCAGGAAAGATTTAGATGTCTTACCCTTGTTTCTTTGGGGAGTTTTTAGCTGGATTTTGATGGCATTTCTGTCTGGGAATGTTGGTCTGTTTGTGTGGTTTCAGATCTGATGCTTACAATTCTGTAGGTGATTTTTTATGGTTACGACCAATGTGATTTTTTTGCAGTCATTTGTTTTGGTGTGTAAATGTGTAATGTTAGTGTGAACTTCATAAAAATTGGAGAAGGTCCACTTTTGATTTCATGAATTCAACTTGAGTCTCCCTTTGATTTGAAGCTCAGCCCTACGATTTTGATTTCATTTTCATTAATAACCAATTTTATCTCTTTTTCTCACAAGAATGTAACTTTGAACCCAAGAATCTGTGAAGACAATTTCATCCGATGGCTTCTCCCGCTCCTCCCGCTCCCGACCCCGCTCCCGCCCCCGCTCCACCATCCTCGCCGGCCTCCCCGCCGGACGCCGCCGCCCAGCCCGCGCCCGCCGCTGGTCTCGCCCTCTCCACCTGCCCCCTCGACGAGCTGCTCCCAACTGTCGCCCCACCACCTTCGCATTTCCTTGATCTGCCCTATGTCAAGGCCGGGCAGGTCGCGCTCCGATGCTTCCTGGGCTGTGGCAATGCCATGGGAGTGGAGTTTGAAGACGACTGCTGCTACTACCTCCATCTCGCCATCACCACCCCGGCGCTCCACCTCGCCTCGCCGCTCTACATCACCTTCAGCCATTCCACCCACCACCTAAATGCCTTAGTCGTGCCTGCTCTACTCCAGGCCGTTCTGGGTGGATCTGCCGCTCACTTCTACGTTGCGCAATGCTCCCCCTTGATCTTTCGCTTCCATGTTGCTTCTGCGCGCGTAGCGGAGATCATCCTTGCCCAAGCACCGCTCTGCTGTCGTAAATACTCCTTCTCCTTCGCTAGGACCTTGCCACCGCTCTCACCCCCTTCTCGCTCTACGGCAACATGCATGACGCTTGCTCAGCTTCTCCAAATCCCAGATGACCTGGGTGATCACTTCGAACGGTTCGCCTGGGCACAATGTCGCTCACCGGTCTCCATTCTCTCACACTCACAGCTGCATGGATGCCGCATGTACGCGCGTGTCATCCAATTCCCTTTCGACCTTGATGCCTTCTTGATGAGCCTCATCCTTGCCTGCCTCTTTGGCGGCATCCACCATCTCTTCAACGCCACGGATGATGGAGACTCTTGCTTCTCCTTCACTGTGGCGTCGCCTGACATTGCCTCGCTCATCTCTTCCATGGGCGACTTCAGGAAGCTGGGCATGTTGATCCGTTTCCCATGGCCTCTGCCTCGAGGTGCCACCTGCTGCTTGCCTCCCGGCTTGCCACTGCAATCGTCTGTTGGAACCGCATCCTCCTCATCGCCGGCGGCCGTTTCTGCACTGTGGCCAGCTGCGTCCACAACTCTTGATCTATCCAAGGAGCGTCGACAACGGCCTGGTATTAGCTTCTTTTATCGTATGCTTAATGTTAATCACTTCTTCCAGCTTACGCCACACATGCATTACACCCAACATACACACCCGTTCTGGGTTATTTTCCTGCCGATCTCCGTTAGACCTAATGAACTGTTAGTTGAGTCAGCCCTAAACCACTGTTTTTCGGTCAAACAAGATTTTCTAGCAGTCAAAGTTAATGAGCATATCTACAAAACTGGCATCTTCTCGTACTCAACCAAAATTCAAATTCTCATGCATGGGTCCCTTGATTTTGAAGGGTTTTGTCTCTTCTTATTTGACCAACTCGAAACGACCGTTGCCCACTTCAGTCGCTTCCTGCATGTTTACACAAAATTCGTTTACCCTACTCTGCCCCCTCGAACGAAGTCCATTTTTGGCCCTTTTGCTCACCAGCTTGCGCAGGCTCACGTGCCACAGCAGCCCCCTGCGGTCGCACGCTCGCCGCACGTTCGTCCTGCCCCGCATGCGCCTGGATCCCACCTCATGCATAATGATGACCGTGCGGCGCTCTCTAACACACCAAATCTTGCAAAAGATCCGTACGCGGTGCCAGAGTCGCCGCACGCGACTGTAGTTCTCGCGCGCACCAGGAACCCCACTCGCTCTCTTTGTCTGTGCCATTTCTGGACGAACCGCTTGCCCGCCCCGCGTCTAATCCGGACCCCGATGCGCCGCCCTCTGTCCCCCCACGCGCAGCCCCATCATCTACGGCAACGGAGAATCTTGCATTGGGAACCGACGATCTGGAGAGAGCATGCGCCGGCTTGTCGACACAGCTCGTCCACGACATCTCTGATCAGCATCTAGGCCTCATCATCACGCCTAATCCCTCTCTCCAGCCTACTTCGGCTGATCGGTCACCACGCCCCAGCACGTCGCCCCCTCTCCCTCTGACACACGCAATGGCCCCTGCCGCCCTGACGGCGGCCTTGTCACCCACGCGCTCCAACAGCAACACGACACCATCCTACAAAGATGCTCTCCTCTCCTCCCCTCTCGACCGCAGTCATCCTCCCTCGCACCTCGCCTGTTTAACCCCTCGCCGCCTCCTCCCCACTCATCCACACTCTCGCTCTCCTTCTCCCAAACACAAAAAGCGTCGCTACTTCCGGTGCCTCGCCCTAGACCATTGCGTAGAGACCTGCCGCGACCCCATCTGCTGTGCTCACTGCTGGTGGTGCGGCCACCGCAGTCGAGACTACAGGTATAGACGAATCTGGCCCTTCTTCCCACCTCTTCCCGATTCCTTCGCATCTCATCCTAATTCCTGTGTTCTGCACTCGCAGCATGGACTCCGCCGGCTCTTCCTCGACGGCGGCCCGCGCCTCGCGCACGCTCATGATCGGAGACGTCCCCATCATCCTCTCGGAGCCATTCACTGCGCTCTGCGTCCCCTCGCCCTTCCTCCCTCGCCGCCTCGCGCCTCTGCATCTCCGCCCACTCCCACATCACCCTCATCAGCCAACTTTCCCACACACACACGTCGCCATTTGACAGTCATGAACTACAAGCGCGTCTCTCCGACGTCTTCCTCGCCTCCCAATACACTAGGTCCCCCTCTCATGTTTCCGACACCGACATCGAGGATGAGCCGCCACGGCCGTTCCATGAGGCTGGCATGCTGCCGCCCTTCCGAGACATGCCTCTAGTCGCTGCCCCTCCCTGCCTAGTCCACTGCCCTCGCCTCTTCGCCTTCGCACACCTCCAAAACCCTGACCCCAATCCCACCCCTCTCATCCGCAGAGCCATTCAACACATTTGCGGCAACCCCTCCTTCATCATGGGCGGCTCATGGCGGGGGATTGCCTGCCTCACCTTCCACACTCCCGGCGCACGAAATGATGTGGTCAGCCATAGTCCTATTGAGTTCGAGGACAACGTAGTCACCATTGAGCCGGTCGAGCACGTCGACCGTTCTATCGCCATCTTCACTGACCTCGCTGAGGTCGAGGTTTCTGAATTCCCTCATGAACTCTGGCACGAGGACGGCATACGCTTCGCCCTTGCCTTTTTGGGAGATGTATGTGCCATCGATGACTTTTGTCTCCACAGCATAGACTACACCTTGGTCCGCGCCCTTGTGCTCCTCCAATCTGGCAAACCTGCTCCCCTGGCATCATCATCCAACTCTCACCCATCAATGAAATCAAAATCGCCAAAGTTGTCGAGGTTTCTTGCTGGCACCACGGAGATGGAGCCACTCCCTTTAGATCTGGCTCCTCTGACGGAGATTCTGCACCACTCTCTCAACGCGCCTCACCACGTCCTCCCTCCCCTGCTCACATCGCCCCCGTCGTCTCTGCGGTTCAAAACAACTGCCTACTCATGAAATTTGCAGCTAAAACTCTCTCCACCGCCCAAACACCATGGCTCCAGTGGCTTGATCTTCAACATCCCAACGCCTTAGTATCCCCTCCACCACAAACCTCCTTCCTATGCCGCACCATCTCCCAGCAAATAACTACTCTCCAAAATATTTCCTTCGTGCTCACTAGTACCGGGTCACATACCTACTTTTGGCTAGACAAGTGGCTCACCCCTCAACCGCTCGCCATCACCTTCCCCCACCTATTCTCACACTCCACTTTACAGCTGGTTAAAGTGGCTAACATTTTGCGATTCGATTGAAGTTAACCTTCGTAATCGCCTCTCTCTAACGGCAGAACAAGAGCTTGTGTCGCTTCTGGCTATTTTGCAGGACTTCGTGCCGTCGGCGGAGGAAGATCAATGGTTTCTATGACATGGCACTTGCTTCTCCTCCAAGCATGCATATGGCGTCCTCATGGCTAGGCCTGACAACGATCTCATGGCCCCTCTCATATGGAGTGCCAAGGTTCCTCGGAAGCTCAAAGTTTTTGCATGGTTACTCTTCAAAGACCGCCTCAGCACTAGAGTTAACCTTGCACGCAAGCATGTCATCAACTCAGACATATGCCCTCGATGTGCTACGGCAACCGAAGACTCCAACCACCTCTTCATCACATGCCCTCTTGCCAATAGAATTTGGCAACGGCTCGGGTTCCTCCCAACCTCCAGTGACATTACAGATCTATGGGACACTCCTACCCCTTCTCACCTCCAAACCAAAGCATGGCCTTCGATCCTTCTGGCCTTGCTTTGGATGATTTGGACAGCACAAAATGACATGGTCTTTAGATCAATAGATCAATGCTCTGTAATAACCTTAAGGAACCTCATTGCTGCTTTGGATCTTTGGTCACATCATCTTGTGAGCTCACAAGACAAGGAGGACGTCTTCTCGTGGCGTTCCTACCTCTCTGCACGTTGCACCGTGCCTACGTAATTCTATACTCACTGCCATGGCAGTCCCTTCAGTAATATATTCAGTTGGAAAAACTGGCCGGTCCGAGCTGGGAATATCGGCCCGGAAATCGACCGGTCCGGTCCGGTCCGGTCTTAGCTCGGTTAACTCGCATGGACCGAATGAGCTGACGCAAGAGAACTGAGGTGATGGATTCTATGGCTTGAGGTAGGAGAAGAGACAATTATCTCCACGATTTACTGCACGTTATTGGAGAAGCAGTTATCTCCACGATTTACTCCACAATTTACTTCCTAGGAATAGGAATCTATTGCCTAAATTCAACGGAGCAGAAACAGAAAGAACGAGAAAGATGGGCGCGATAGGATACATTCCTGCGTCCTGCCATCCTACACCTCCCCATGATCCAATTAACCCGGGCCATCGAAAGAAAGATCGATTCGTGGCGGATCAGAATTTGTATGACTAAATGTACAGGCAACATGCAAACTCTAAAAGGGATAGTTATGGCACATGCAACGATTCGATAATGTGGACTCCTATCGACTCAACATAGTTAACGCGATACTTTCAAAAAATCAAACAGAATTAACGCGACAGAAAATAGGAAACACCCTTAAAAAACAGGAAACAATGAGGCAACAAGATTAATTCCGGAGCACTAGTGTCGCCACAAACAGATACGCCCTTGAACTTCATGCGCTCGGGGGCCTCCCTGATGAAGAACTCCAGCTGCCCCAAGTCAGGCGGGCCGGGGGTGACCTCCGCCGGCTACTACGTGGCCGCCACCTCCACGACAACACTTCCATTCGTCGCCGTCGTCACGTACCTGGCCTCCCCGACCTCTTAAACGTGCTCATGATGGGCACGCAGCTGTTTTCCCTTTCCTTCGTCTGCTTCCCGTGCCCCGTAATCTCCCACCGTCGCCATGCGCCGCCGCTCGCTGTCGCCGTACCACATCATGGGCGGTCCTCTCGGTCCGGCCCGAGCTTTACCATCATCGGTCCGGTCCCTGAAAAGTGAACCGCAGCAATGCTCTGTCCGGTCCGGTCCGGTCCGCCAGTGGCCGGTCCAGAGGGCGGCTCGGTTAGGGACCGGACCAGCCCGGACCGTGTCCACCATGAGGTACATGTACATGGAAGCAAGGAAAGACTCCTCGTGATGGCGCACTTCCTGCAGCATCGATCTCTCCTTCTCAGACGCAGGCAACTCCAGCGGACACAGGCGTAGCCTTCCCGTCGTCTTCGAGCTTCATTAGTTTGGCGCCGTGATCGTCAGGCGGCGGACAGGCGCTCGCCCGCTTCTTCCTCTTTGCCTCGCCGGCAGCCTCGTCCGCGGCGGCCATGTCGAGCAGGCGCTGCACCATCTCCATGGCGATGTCCAGCCCTGGGACGTACTCCGTGAGTACCTTGCAGTTCTCGGGGCCGCAGGTCTCGAACGTCTCCAAAGCTTCCCGCAGCTCGTGCCTGGACGCGCCCGCCAGGTGCCGCGTGACGGAGGACACGACGACGAGGCGCCCGCGGTCGTTGACGAGGGATGCGGCGTGGATGGCGTCCTCCATCCCGACGGGCTCGTGGTCGCCCCGGCGCCTCCGGCGCGCCGCGCCGGCCCTTTCGGCCAGGCCGACCCGCAGCTCGCGGTTGAGCAGCCGGTGGCCGTGCAGGTTGCGGCACGCGCTCTGTGCCGTGGCGTCGTCGGCGTACTCGACGAAGGCGTAGCCCTTGCGCTTCCCCGTGTCGGCGTCGGCGGCGAGGTTGAAGGAGAGGACGGGGCCGATGAGCTCGCAGGCGTCGCGGACCTCCTTCTCCTCGGCTTTGAAGGGGATGTTGCCGACGTAGACGACGCGGCTGCAGCGACAGTTGCCGGCGGCAGCGGCGATGCTGTCCATGATTTGGCAGCTTGAGTAGATCGAGGCGGCCAAATGCGATCGAGACGGGCTGGATCAAGGCTTTGGCGAAATATATGGAGTCGAATCATCATCGTTCAAGACTCGGATTCGGCGTTCTTTTCTTTACGAAGCGCGTCTCGTGTCGTAAGTCGGTTCAGGGACGCGTGGCTTAGAGACGCGTCGTAATAAGTCGGTGTCTTTTTTCCGAACACAGTACCAAAGTGTTCGTCTAAACATGCATACACTCATCCTTAGAGCATCTCTAATAGACGCATAAAAACTGTTTCGCACATTAAAATTTAGGTTTTTTTTATGTCGGACAGCTTCAATAAAAGCTGTAAAATAGTTTACGCGAAAAAATGGTTTAGGCACACGCTAAAAAGCACTATCAGAAAGTGCAAATTTGGGGCGTCTAATTGTGCACGCTTCACAATTTGCACTGCGTATTTTTGTGGCGCGCGTTTTTGGCATCTAGGTCCGGCACGCTAAAAGTGCTACAGTGTCGCGATAAAACTATTTTAGAAATTTTTGTGCGTCTGTTGGAGATGCTCTTATAAACACACACACACATAGTCTATCCTTATGAGTAACTTCGAGCGACTGAGCCGGCATATTATCTTGAGATTTTACGAAGTCATCGTAAGTGCCTTGTAGTCGACGAAAACATCTTCTCCCACGGAACACGCATAGCCAAAAATGCTGAAATAAGTCTAAAATAAATGCGAGCACCAGGACTTGAATCCTGATGGGCCGGAGATAGCACTATCCTCCTGACTATCCAACCACACATCGGTTCGCAATAAGTCGGTGTCCTTGAGACACTAACTTTGCAAGGACCCCAATATTTGGCATCCATACGCTGGGAGGACCCCATCAAATAATGATCCTAAATAAGACGTGTCATACGCGTGGCACGAAACACTTTGGTCCTAACGTTTTTTATAACTAAGTTGCTATCCGAAAAGACAACGCAAATCCAAAACAAAAAGTTGCCATGCTTGATAATTAGAGTTGTCATCTTCGCATTGCTAAATTTGCTATAAAAAATATTCAAAATTCCCATGTGTACGCGACACACATGTGATATTTATCAGGGTCCCAAACAATGTCATGTCGTGAAACTAATCATATGTGTCTACCAAAACTTAGGGAAACCATAAACTTTGCTAAATTATTTGCCTCAAAATTTCTACTCTGGATTCGTAGATAGAGGAGCAAGCAGAAAACTTCAATTTTCCTCGATATCACTTCCTGGATCACCGCAACATTAACACCACCTGAGTCGGTCTCTATATTCTTGATGACTGTCAAAGAGTCCGAAGCAACAATATAGAAAAATGCCATGAACCCCAAAAAACATTTGATCATGAAGTTGTACAATTCATGCATAGCTCGCAGTCATTCTTTAAATCATTCGCTAGGTGGCAGTCCGGGAGGACCCCCCATTGACCCGAAAAGGCCTAGTTAATTGTTATTTTATTTAAAAAGTATAGAAAAATGCCATGAACCCCAAAAAGCATTTCCTTATGAAAACACATAGAAAAACTAAAATTTGAAAAATGTCATGCTCTGAATTTTTAAAAAATATCGTCCTCTAATATTAGGAATTAACCATGGATGTTAAAAAACTTGTCATGGACCTACAATTTGAGTTGCCATGTGAACACAGAAGAAGAAGAAGAAGAAGAAGAAGAAGAAGAAGAAGAACAAGAAGAACAAGAAGAAGAAGATAGAAGAAGAAGAAGAAGCCTTGATAAAAATTGCCATCTCTTAATAAACAAAAATGCTATCTAAAAATAACAAACGGCCATCTATTAATAATAAAAATGCCATTAATATAAAAATGTCATCTCTTAGTATAAAACTCACATCTCTTAATAAAAATGTCATCTCTTAAATAAATAAAAATGTCGTCTCTTGATAAAAAATATCATCTCTTATAACAAATGAAAAATTCCATGCGACGTCGTTTGAAAATTTATAAACTGCCATCTTGATTTTTCCTAGAGAAAATGCCATGTGGTGAAAAGAAAGAAAAAGGGATAGACTGGGATTCACACCCTCGCACTGCTGGCCAATGCGATAGCTCTGGTGTTTTGAAAATTAGTTCACTAGCTTCTTTCTAATAGCGAACTGGTTTGGAAATCTGACGTGGCTTGGATCCCGCGTCAGGATTCCTGCAAACGAATCAGTTGGGAGATAGGGCGTTCACGAGAACAATCAACCTGATTGACGTTCGCCAAATAAGATTTCCGTTTTGCAAAGTGTCCAGAAGAGAAGGCTTGTGTTGTGCCTTTGAAAACAAAAACAAAAACTAGTTCTCCAAAAAGCATTTTTTTAGCACCAAACATGTTTTTCACATAGGACAAATCTTTTCTTTCTCCATGAAAAATTACATGTAGACATAGGGCACACGTCCTTTTTAGAACTTTTGAACATGAGAAAGATTATTTGTTTCACCTGAAAATAGGGTGACAGTTTTGCCCATGGGTATGGGTATCCATGGGCATACTAACCGAAAATAGCAGGAATGGACACTAGTAGAAAATAGGGCTTTGGTCCAGGCCGGGTCAGCCCATTAGTCTCGGTTCAGTCCAGAACCAGGACCAATGGGGGCATTGGTCCCGGTTCGTGAGCCCAGGGGGCCGGCCGGGCCACGTGGGCCATTGGTTCCGGTTCATCTGGACCTTTTGGTCCCGGTTGGTGGGATGAACCGAAACCAATGGGCCTCGCTCCTGGCCCACAACCATTGGTCCCGGTTCGTGCCTCAAACCGGGACTAAAGATTAGACCTTTAGTCCCGGTTTGAGGCACGAACCGGGACTAATGGGGTTGAGACCTTTAGTCCCGGTTCGTGCCACGAACCGGTACTAAAGGTCCCATTTTCAAACTCTACCCCCCCCCCCCCCCCCCCCCCCCCCCCCCCCCCCGTGGATCGCCTTTTCAGTTTTAAAAAAAATAAAAGAAAATGATGGAAATGTCAAAAAAATAAAAGAAAATAAGTTTCCCATGTGATATGTGGTCTAGTTGTTGGGAAAATTTGCAAATGTGAATTTTGACTTTATTTGCAAAATCTCTCTGAAATTTGTAAAAATGGGCATAACTTTTGCATACTAACTCGGATGAAAAAGTTTTTTATATGAAAAACCATCTACTCGAAAAGTTACATCCGAATTTAACTGGCGGAACCCCGGTAAACATTTTCAAAATCCTCAAAAACCTAATAGAAAAAAGTTACGGGGCTTTTAAGATCTAGAGTGAAAAAAATCGAAAAAAATTCAAACAGTGGGCAAACTGTGGTCAAACAATGGTCAAACTAATTATTCTAGAATATTAGTGTTACTAAATAATTGTTTCTGTAATTTCAATTTTGGTCAAATCTGGTCAAACTGTGGTCAAACAATGGTCAAACTAATTATTCAAGAAATATTAGTGTTACCAAATAATTATTGTTTTTAAAACAATAGTTTCAAAATAAAACTATGAAATGTGTCACTTCATGCTCATGCAAAATTCCTGAAGGTTAATAGGATTGACATCTTAGTATTGTCAGAAAAACAACAAGTGCAGACTTGGAGCGAGGGAGAATAGAACCCGGAAGTTAAGCGTGCTCAGGCTGGGGGAGTGGGAGGATGGGTGACCGTTCGGGAAGTTAGATGATTTGGAATGATGAGAGGTGATTAGAGGATAAATTGAGAAGTGATGAGGGGTGATGATTACAGACTAGAGGTTAAAATAATTCAGAAATTTGAAAATAAAAAAAATTCAAAAAGAATTTTCAAAAAAAATTCAAAAAAATCATAAAATTTCCTTTAGTCCCGGTTGGTGTTACCAACCGGGACTAAAGGTGGAGCTCCACGTGGCCGCGCCCTTTAGTCCCGGTTCTGGATTGAACCGGGACTAAAGGGATAGGCATTAGTACCGACCCTTTAGTCCCGGTTCCAGAACCGGGACTAAAGGCCCTTATGAATCAGGACTGAAGGCCCTTTTTCTACTAGTGAGATGAGACATTTTACCCATCAGCAATGGGTATTCATACCCACAAAACGTATGGACATGGCATGGGTATAAAATTATGCTGATACTTAGAAATAATTAATAAATAAAAATAACTCCTTTAACACGTGGGTGGAGAAATTACAATTTATACATATTGCAAAACCAATTGTGCTTAAAACTGGAAAAATGATGCCAAAACATGGCCAAACTATTTACAGGGTGAACCCGTCATAATAGACTTTCAATGTGCACACTCAAATTTAAGCATTACCCTATATGTCCTAGCCGGCCGTATAGTTGTTGCTGCTGCTGTTCTTGTGTTCAAGTGAAAAAAACACTCGACTGTCAAAATATGTCTCATCGGTCTATTTCTGTAATTCCCATGGGTTTGGCTGCCCCAATACCTTTTCGATCTGCACTCTCCTCGGTTCCTCATGATTTGATAACATCACATGTTGAGATACTCTTGTATTCTAGAGTATGTATTTGGTGTTCTACTTACCGAAAAGTTATTTCATTGTGGACAATCCATCTACCTTTGTCTAGTTCTAGGGGCGTGTTTGGTTCAGCTTCAGGTGCCAATTTTTCACTCTAAAAGCTAGAATTTGGACCAAAGGAGATTTCCAGCAAACCAACTTCTCAAGAATCTAGAAAATCTGGTTGTGCATTTTGTGCAGCTAGTCTACCCCAACCTTTTGAGCTTCTCCAGCAACCAGTTTTATGTTGCCTAGAAGTTAAAGGGTATTTACCCACCTTGTCACTGATAAGTAAAAAATGGATCTATCCTTGAGCGAGCAAACAAACAAAGAGAGTGCCTCCCTCCTGAGCAAACGACCAAGTCACTTGGCCTTCTAGTGATTCAACAGTCTTGCATCTTTCCCATCGGGATTATCAGAATAAAAATAATAGTTGAATCACCATATTGTCGTCATGTTTCTTTCCAACATGGTCGTTGAATTGCTTACGAACGTCCAAATAATTGGTTTACAGTCAATTAGCATAATATTTTATCCCCTGGGACATTGTAGAAAATTCATATCAAACATACAGGTTTATATTTGATCTGCTTAATCATAAAGCAATAATAGCAATTCTGAGAGCAATAGGGTTTGGAGATAGATGGTTAAATTGGATCACAATGCTGATGTCCTCAGGAACATCTTAAGTTCTGCTAAATGGAGTACCAGACAAGTTCTTTCATTGCAAACAAGGAGTCGGACAAGGAGACCCTGTGTCTCCACTCCCTTTTGTTCTTGCAGCTGATCTTCTTCAGCCAATGCTTAATGAGGCAATGCAAGAGAATTTGATTCATGCACCTATTGACAGACAAGCTTGCCCAGATTTTCCTGTTATCCAATATGCTGATGACACCATCTTAGTGTTGCCTGCTGATGCCAGACAATGGTCTCAAGTTAAAAATCTCATTTTGCACTATTCAGCCTTTACTGGGCTCAAAGTTAACTATGAAAAATCCTTCATGGTGCCAATCAATGTGGTTGAACCTCATATCAGCAACTTGCTCAATATCATGGGATGCCAACAAGGACATTTCCCCTTCACCCATTTGGGCCTCCCTCTAGGTACAACAAAACCAAAAATTGAAGATTTCAACCCAATGATGCAAAGAATTGAGAAAAGGCTTACTGGTTGCTCTACCATGCTATCTTATAATGGAAGCTTGTTACTTATCAAATCTGTATTTGCAGCATTACCAATCTTCTTCACGTGTACTTTGGCACTTCCCATGGGAGTTATTGAACAGATCAACAAATACTTGAGGAACTTTCTATGGAGGAAATTTGGTATGGAGGACAGAGGGACAACTCTAATTGCTTGGTCCAAAGTATGTCAACCAAAAAAGCAGGGAGGTCTGGGCATACTAGATATAGATCTTCACAGTAAGGCCCTACTTATAAAGAATCTCATCAAGTTCCTCAACAAAGAAGATATACCATGGATCAATCTTGTCTAGGAGAAATACTATCATACAGAAGCACCAAGAGGAAAATCAGAAGGGTCATTCTGGGGGAAAGCTCATATTGCACTCTTAGACATATTTAAGCAAATTAGCAAATGCTCAATAGGCTCTGGCCAAACTGTGCTGGTCTGGAAGGAAAAATGGCATGACCAGGCTCTGCAAATTACACTTCCACATCTTCATTCTTTTGCAGTTAATGAGGAGCAAACAGTGTAGGATTTTTTTTATGAACATGATTGGACTGAGCACTTTCATCTGCCCTTATCCATTGAATCCTATGAGCAATTCAACCAGTTACAAGATCTTGCTCCCATCCTATTGTTGGGGAACGTAGAATTTCAAAATTTTCCTACGATCACGCAAGATCTATCTAGGAGAAGCATAGCAACGAGCGGGGAGAGTGTGTCCACGTACCCTCGTAGACCGAAAGCGGAAGCGTTTAGTAACGCGGTTGATGTAGTTGAAAGTCTTCGTGATCCAACCGATCCAAGTACCGAACGCACGACACCTCCACGATCTGCACATGTTCAGCTCAGTGACGTTCCTCGAACTCTTGATCCACTTGAGGCCGAGGGAGAGTTTCATCAGCACAGTGGCGTGGTGACGGTGATGATGAAGTTACCGACGCAGGGCTTCGCCTAAGCACTACGACAATATGACCGAGGTGGAAAACTGTGGAGGGGGGCACCGCACATGTCTAAAGATTAACTTGTGTGTCTATGGGGTGCCCCCTCCCTCGTATATAAAGGAGGGGAGGGGGAGGAGGAGGGCCGGCCACAAGGGGCGCGCCCAAGGGGGGGATTCCTACTCCTAGTAGGAGTAGGTTTCCCCCTTTCCTAGTCCAAGTAGGAGAAGAAGGAAGGAGGAAGAGGGGAGAAGGAAGGAGGGGGGAGCCACCCCCTCCTAGTACAATTCGGACTAGCCCATGGGGGGTGGCCACCCTTTGAGGCCCTTCTCTCCTTTCCCGTATGGCCCATTAAGGCCCACTACTTCCCCCGGCGAATTCCTGTAACTCTCCGGTACTCCAAAAAATATCTGAATCACTCGGAACCTTTCCGATGTCCGAATATAGCCTTCCAATATATCGAGCTTTACGTATCGTCCATTTCGAGACTCCTCGTCATGTCCGTGATCTCATTCGGGACTCCAAACAACCTTCGGTACATCAAATCACATAACTCGTAATACACATCGTCATCAAACGTTAAGCGTGCGGACCCTACGGGTTCGATAACTATGTAGACATGACCGAGACACATCTCCGGTCAATAACCAATAGCGGAACCTGGATGCTCATATTGGCTCCTACATATTCTACGAATATCTTTATCGGTCAAACCGCATAAGAACATACGTTGTTCCCTTTGTCATCGGTATGTTACTTGCCCGAGATTCGATCGTCGGTATCATCATACCTAGTTCAATATCGTTACCGGCAAGTCTCTTTACTCGTTCCGTAATGCATCGTCCTGCAACTAACTTTATTAGTCATATTGCTTGCAAGGCTTATAGTGATGTGCATTACCGAGAGGGCCCAGAGATACCTCTCCGACAATCGGAGTGACAAATCCTAATCTCGCTCTATGCCAACTCAACAAATGCCATCGGAGACACCTGTAGAGCATCTTTATAATCATCCAGTTACGTTGTGACCTTTGATAGCACACTAAGTGTTCCTTCGGTATTCAGGAGGTGCATAATCTCATAGTCAGAGGAACATGTATAAGTCATGAAGAAAGCAATATCAATAAACTAAACGATCATAGTGCTAAGCTAACGGATGGATCTTGTCCATCACATCGTTCTCTAATGATGTGATCCCGTTCATCAAATGACAACACATGTCTATGGCTAGGAAACTTAACCATCTGTGATTAACGAGCTAGTCTAGTAGAGGCATATTAGGGACACTCTGTTTGTCTATGTATTCACAAATGTACTAAGTTTTTGATTAATACAATTCTAGCATGAATAATAAACATTTATCATGATATAAGGAAATATAAATAATAACTTTATTATTGCCTCTAGGGCATATTTCCTTCACCTATACCCACACAAAAAGGATAACTGGAGCATTATTGGGGCTGTTGGTAAGCCCATAGCAATTCACATTTACAATTAGATGTTGGAGCACAAAGAAGAACATCCCTTTTTTAACATCATTTGGAGCAGCTCCAGTAGACTTAAACATAAAATCTTCTTCTGGCTAGTTGCACATTGTAGAATCAACACCAGGACTCACTTACTCAAAAAAGGCATGCAACTTGATGACATTTTCTGCCCAAATTGTAACCAACATGCAGAAGAGACCACCATGCATTTGCTTTGGGACTGTAACTTTGCTCGAGAGTGTTGGAACTCCTTGATCCCCAATAGGCAGAGAGGTACATCAGTTTATGAGGACACCACCCTGGCTATAAGCCACTTACCAAAGCAGTTTGTAGCAGAGATCATCATTCTAGGATGCTGGAACATATGGATTCAGAGAAATGGAAAAGTATTCAGGGCAATCCAGCAGTCTGTCCAATCCTGGAGACTTCATCTTAAGCAAGATTTAAAGCTTCTCAGACACAAGATTAAGAAAAATTTTAAACTTAGATTCACTCAGTGGATGGACCATAACTTGTAATGATGAACTCCAAACCTAGAGCAGGCATTGGCTAATCCTTTAGCCAAACTTCTACCCCGGGGCTTGTACTATTTTTTAATATATTTATCGTAGAACCATTGTTCTACGGTGTTGGGTTCAAAAAAAACTTTTTAGCTCCCTAAGCTACACTGAGATCTTTATTTTCTAAAGTTTTAAATGTACTCTTTTCTTGAGGCATCATCGTGTTGGTCATGCTGCAGGGAGATGTTACGACTGCCACCAACAACATATGCAATGCGGTGCAGGAGGAAGCGAGATGTGACGACAATGGCGGCATGGGGGCGCGCTACTCCGAGCATGAGTACGATATAATGGAACCTTGTATCTTATTGACCTAGATCGAGCGAAACATTTTTTTCTTCTGAGAACATATGAACACTTTTGCGAATATTCATTTATGCACCCCAAGCTCATCTGATCTTGGTGAACAGTAAAATTAAAAATTTACTAGACTTCTTTTAAATATTAGTTTTTTTTCATATGAGATGTTTGAGTGTCTAAGGTCCTCACCAATTTTCAACATATTCGGACATCTGAGTAGCTCAGCAAAAAAACGGTCCAAACAGTTCACGAACAATAGATTTTTCACTCACACCTTGATTTTGTATTTTTTACTGAGAGCACTCAGATGTTCAAACACGCTGAATATTGGCACGAATCTCACACACTCAAACATCTTACTTGAAAAAAAACAGTTTTTTCTAGTATTTTTTTATTTTACTATTTATGGGCAGGAGCGGGGGAGCTCCTTTTTTAGATCAGTTCAGATTAGTCCGGAAGCCATTTCGCCTCTCTTTGTTATTGTTAAGAACTACAGGCGGCAATAGGCAAATAGATGGATCAGGCCCGCTTAAAATTCCAGCAGCCCATATACACGTACTGGCCTCCTCTCAAAGGAAAACAAAAAGGAAAGAAGATGTATACGCGACCTCAAAAACCCCTAAAAAAGTGACCTAAAAAAGATGTATTATGTTTTTCTTTTTTTAACATCAGTACAGACACAAGCATTCATATACATGCGCATACACTCACCCCTCTATAAACACACACACGCATACCCTATCCGTATAAGCACCTCAGAAAGATTGATCGAAAATACTAAAATAAATCCAGAAATAAATGCGAGCACCAGGATTTAAATCCTGATGACTGGGAATACCACAGTCTCTCTAACCATCCAACATGTATTATGCTTTCCTACGCGTAGCTTTGCCTCTACGATGTATGTATGTCTATACAAATATGAGGTAGAAGCTACGTATACGTACGTATCTCTACCGGCCGCTGCAGCCGTTCGCTATGTGTCACGCTCTGGACGCTCTCTTCAGATTTTGTTTTTTATTTGTCCGCACGCGTTTTCGGCTTTTTAAACGGGTTTTTTTCGGGGGGTTTCGATGTTTTGGTTTTTCACCGGTCTTCCTTAGTTTTTCGATAAAAAAAACCGATCTTATTTTTGCGCAAAAAACACATTTTTTTCCTTTCGCTAGAGTCACGGTTTTGCTTCCACGAGAGGCACGGTTTTGTTCTCGTGAGAGTCACGATCGTGCCTCTCGGAAATGAAACAAACGCGTTTTCTATTTTTTCCCTTTCGCGAGTCACGGTTTTGCTTACACGAGAGGCACGATTGTGCTTTAGCGAGAGTCACGGTCATGCCTCTTGGAAACGAAAAAAACATGTTTTCTATTTTTTTCTTCCTTTCGGGAGAGTCATGGTTTTGCTTTCACGATAGGCACGGTTGTGCTTTCGTGAGAGTCACGGTCGTGCCTCTCGAAAACGAAAAAAACATGTTTTCTGTTTTTCTTTCCTTTCGGGAGAGTCACGGTTTTGTTTCCGCGAGAGGCCGTGCCTCTTGGAAACGAAAAAACATGTTTTCTATTTTTCTTTCCTTTCGGGAGAGTCACGGTTTTGCTTCCGCGAGAGGCATGGTTGTACGATCGAGAAGAGGTGTCTAGAGGGGGGGTGATTAGACCGTCAACAAAGTAAAGTAATAGCTTTTTAAATTCTTCAAGTTAAGGTGGAGTTTTAGCACAAGTTTAAACATTCACAATATATTTCAAGCAAGCATGGCAAGAGTATATGAGCAGCGGAAAGTAAAGCGTGCAAGTTGCAAGAATGTAAAGGGATGGGATTGGAGTATGCAAACGCAATTGGAGACACGAAGATTTTTGGCGTGGTTTCGATAGGTGGTGCTATTGTACATCCACGTTGATGGAGACTTTAACCCACGAAGGGTAACGGTTGCGCGAGTCCACGAAGGGCTGCACCCACGAAGGGTCCATGAAGAAGCAACCTTGTTTATCTCATCATATCCATCGCCCACGAAGGACTTGCCTCACTTGGGTAGATCTTCACGAAGTAGGCGATCTCCTTGCCCGTACAAACTCCTTGGTTCAACTCCACAATCTTGAAGGAGGCTCCCAAATAACACCTAACCAATCTAGGAGACACCACTCTCCAATTATAATAAATGGTGTGTTGATGATGAACTCCTTACTCTTGTGCTTCCAAGGATAGTCTCCCCAACACTCAACTCTCTCACACAAATTTGAATTTGGTGGAAAGATGATTTGAGTGGAAAGGAAATTGGGGAAGGCTAGAGATCAAGATTCTTATGGTTGGAATGGAATATTTTGGTCTCAACACATGAGTAGGTGGTTCTTTCTCAGAAAATGTATGCTGAAAGTGTAGGCACGTTCTGATGGCTCTCTCCACGAATGAAGGTGGGTGGAGGGGTATTTATAGCCTCCACTCAAAATCTAACTGTTACACACATTTCACCAAACTCGGTGGGACCGAATCATGAAACTCGGCCGGCCCGATTTAGTTCAAAATGTGAATGTTAGGATTTTCGGTGGGACCGATGTGCTAGGATTAGGGTAAAACCTCAACTTGGTTTGACCGATTACACAAACTCGGTGAGACCGATTTTGGTAATAAGCAAAACAGAGAGTTGGTCAAGCAAACTTGGTGCGACCGATTCCATATCACGGTGAGACCGAAATTATTGCAACAGGTAACAGAGAGTTTGCAAAACCATCTCGGTGAGACCAAGATCCCATCGTTGAGACCGAACTGATTAGATTTTCTGGCAGTAGCTATGTCAAGTGAACTCGGTGGCGCTGGATAGATCAAATCGGTGGGGCCGAATTTGACTTTTGGTTTGGGACATATGTGGAAATGAGAAAGTGGTTGATGGCTTTTGGAGCATATCACTAAGCATTTTGAGCAAGCAAGCCATTAAGCAACACCTCATCCCCTTTTAATAGTATTGGCTTTTTCTATGGACTCAATGTGATCTTGGATCACTAAAATGAAAATGTAGAGTCTTGAGCTTGAGGCAATCTTTGTCCTTAGCATATTGAAGGGGTTCCACATCCTCTTGTCCAAGCCACTCCACTGTTGAACTCATCAGAAATATACTAGATGAAAATATTAGTCCAACAAGAGACATATTGACATTAATTACCAAAATCACCCAGGAAGCACTTGTGCTTTCAATCTCCTCCTTTTTGGTAATTGATGACAACATACATCAAAGCTTTAGATAAAGATATGAAGAATAACAAGTAAAGCTTTGGAAGAACATGTAACATTCATAGGCTCCCCCTACATGTATCCATCCTTGTAAATATGGAATATAGGAGCATGTGAATGCATAAGCATGATAGAGCAAGCAATGAGTTACATGTATCTTGGCTATATGCATCAGAGCAAATGATATAGATATAGGAAATATACCTTCATGTTCATGAGTCCTTCTTGCAAACAATATGTACATCAGCAAGAGATCATCATGCACATGAGTGTGATGCATATACTTACCTCGTGGTCTTGGGCTAGCTTTGAAAGAGATGAAACTGAGTAAACAAGATTAGATAACACAGAAACATCTACTAAACAGAGCAAACAGTAAACCAGAAGAGTACCAAGATTGAGATGACATGTAGAGAGTGAGTACTAGGTACTCTATTGGATATAGACATGTCCCCAAAGGTAAATGTAATGAATTCAAAGATTTTCTTCACTTAGAAGTCTTTCTCCCCCTGAATCTTATATGGATAATGGGACAATATAGGGGGGGTCAGAGCACAATAATCATAACACAAACTAACATGCATTTCCCCTCTTAAAGACATGTGACTTCTCTCCTCTTGAATACCAATCATCTCGGGCCTTTCTCTCTTTGATGTGATTAAGCATTCTCCCCCTTTGATGTGATTAAGCTTTGATGTGATCTCTCTCTCCCCCTTTGACATCAATTTCCAAGAAGGGATCTTCTGGAGTGTGAGTCGAATAGGTTTGGTCCTTGAGTCACATAACAAAGCAACATATAGAATGTGATGCAGGTAGAGGACAAGAATCATTGAGTGAAGCTGGAACACATATGCAGGATGCAAATGCCAAAGTGTCTTCTCAGCACTGAAATCGGTAACACCGAGTTGGTTTCTTCGGTGGCATCGGGGTGATTCGGTTTGACCGAAAGAGACAGACCGGTGTATCCGAGTTCAACACAGAGAGAGACCAATTGTCATCTCAGCTCACTAGGCAAATAGAATCTCATAAAGATTTTCAAGGAATTAACTGAAGGATTTGCATTGAATTGGATGCAAAGAATGCATAACATAACAGAGGAAATAAAGAAATCTAGATGAAGTTTTTTTATTAAAGAAAGGGAACAAATATGCACGAGACAAATGCAAGAACACAGAGCAACACTAGAGAACTTCATCTAGAATTGGTCGGCGACAAAGTCACCTATGTTAGAGTATATTGACTGAGGAGTCAAGTGAGAACACTTGGTCGTAGGTCATACTCATCATTTAAGCTCAAAATGGGGTTACCATTTTTCGTTTAAGCATTTTGATGTATTCGCATCTTGTTGAGCTGCTTTGGCCCATGTCTTGGAGTAAAACTTCTCTAAGATGGAATATCATACCTTGGGTGGTGGTGTTGATCTTGATCATGTAGTTGAACTTGTGTGGGATGCTCAAGGTTGATGTAGCTCATCAATGAGTTGGGAGCACCACTTGTAGTTTGAGTTCATCTACCTACATGGGTTAGTCTTGCAAGGAAAAGCACTTGTGTATCCAAAATGACAATCATGAAATTTGATATAAAGATTTTGTCAAAGGATATGTTGAAAGGGATTCATGCTTCCTTGTCTTCAACCACCATATTGTAGAGACTTGGTGATGTAGAGATTGCTCAAGATGTGAGTGATTTGCAATCTCATAGATTTAGATTCATCCAAGTATCTACAAGGGTTTGATAGCATGCAAGGGTGCAAGTATGTATCCAAGACATATGGTCATCATCATAAGAGAAATATCAAGGATTAGTCAAAGGCTCGTGCCTTGCATGTATCCAAATGGAGTTTCTACTCCAAGTTCAAAGCATCAATGATATTCAATTCACCTCTCAAACGGCAAAATACTTTCTCATCAAGCGGCTTGGTGAATATATCCGCCAATTGCTTATCGGTATGAACATGCTTAAGATCAATGTCCCCTTTAGCAACATGATCTCGAATGAAATGATGACGAACTTCAATATGCTTAGTTCGAGAATGTTGCACGGGATTATGAGCAATCTTAATAGCACTTTCATTGTCACAAAGCAATGGAACATGTTTCACATAGATCCCATAACTTTAAGAGTTTGGTTCATCCAAAGTAATTGAGCACCGGCGGCAATGTATTCCGCTTCGGCGGTGGATAAGGATACCGAGTTTTGTTTCTTGGAGGACCAAGACACAAGAAATATACCAAGAAATTGACATGTGCCCGAAGTGGACTTTCTATCAACCTTGTCACTGGCATAGTCCGAGTCGGAATAACCAACAAGGTCAAAAGAAGACCTCTTAGGATACCAAATTCCAAAATTGGTGTATGAATTAAGTATCTCACTATCCTTTTCACAACCTTAAGATGAAATTCTTTGGGGACCGCTTGATATCATGCACACATGCACACACTTAGCATAATATCGGGACGGGAGACACATAGATATAACGATGAACCAATCATAGAGCAGTAAACCTTTTGGTTAACCGGTTCACCATCCTTAGTCAAGTCAAAATGTCCACTAGTAGGCATGGGTGTATTCATACCTTTGCATTCTTGCATGTTGAATTTATTGAATAAGTCCTTGGTATATTTTGTTTGAGAAACAAAGGTACCCTCCTTAGTTTGCTTGATTTGCAAACCAAGAAAGAACTTAAGTTCATTCATCATAGACATCTCAAACTTCTCCGACATTAGCCTTCCAAACTTTTCACTAAAATGAGGGTTACTTGATCCAAATATGATATCATCAACATAAATTTGGCACACAAATAATTCACCATTAACCCTTTTAGTAAAAAGAGTGGAATCAAATTTTCCAATCTCAAAGCCTTTTTCAATAAGGAACTTGGTCAAGCATTTATACCAAGCTCTAGGAGCTTGTTTAAGACCATAAAGAGCTTTGTGAAGTTTGTAAACATGGTTGGGTTTTGTAGGGGATATACCCCGCGGAATGACCCAGCCGGACTTGGCGACACACTGGTGACCCGCCCTGACTTGGCGACTCATGAAGTGACCCGTCCGGATCTCTCCACTCACTGATGACTCGGCTGGGCCTGGTGACTCATTGGTAACCCGACAGGTGGGTCAGAGGAACGACAAGACCCGGTGGCCCAACAAGCGGTTCCTGGAATGGTAGGCCGGCTCAAGAGGAAAGCATAAGGAATATTCCCTTACAAAGGAAGCAAGACTAGGACTTCACTTGTAATAGAAGATAGAATAATCCTAATCCTAATAGGACAAGTCATGTAAGCCGCTCCTTCAACATATATAAGGAGGGGCAAGACACCCCAAGAGGGACAAGTTTCACAAGTTAGGTTTAGACAGACAAGTCTATAGCTCTCGAGATAGAGCACCCTTGTAATCATGATCATCATCATCAATATCAATGAAACAGGATGTAGGCTTTTATCTTCACCGTGAGGGGCCGAACCTGGGTAAAACCTCGCGTTTCTCCTCCCGCTCAACCCCTCTCAATCTACCACATAGATGCGTTGGCCTCACGACTAAGTCCTTTCAACTAGGACATCTGCCGTAACAATTCCACGACAGTTGGCGCCCACCGTGGGGCCTACGCACGGTGGTGTTGAGTTCTTGAAGGGATTTCTTTCAGGGACCAAGAAGCTACGACCTGCCGGATCAGTAAGAACCGGCATGAAAGAATTTACATCAGCTACGAAGTTCATCAGTCAAGATTGAAGAAGTTTTCAGCAGCGACATATACAAAGACTGAGCATAAAAGTATAGGGTTGCGTCTGTGCCGCACGCTGTTTTTCTGTCGCGTGTGACGATGGAACCTTCAGTAGCAGATTCAACTTGCGCCCTGCGGCTTGTGTTCTGATCGGAACACGCAAACCCGATCTGCCAAGGTGTACAGAGACAAAGACCCGAGCTGATCTAATATTATTACTACTGTTGCTCCTAGTTCCTATGGAAAAGCGTCGTCCGTTGCTATATATTTTTACTCCGTGCATAATCTATTACTGGATCAAGTATCGAGACAGACAGCGATCTGGCGATGAAGTTTCTTTGGCATGGAGACCAAATCAAATTGAAGCGGTCATCTAACGTCATGAGACGGCTCAAACAATCTGTAAGGTCATCAATTCCTATGGATACTGAGCGAAGCTACCAAGTGTGAGTACAAGTTGGATCAGAGAAGGAAGGAAAAGAAAGGAGCACTTCGAGTTGGATTGTAATTTGGCTGTCAAATCCGAGTGTTGGTCCTCCAATCTTCAGGAGAAGCAGGGCTCCATACAGACCATGTTCGGTCCGGGTTCAAAAAAAAGGAAAGAAGAAGAAGATGCCTCTACGATTGTTTTGTTTTTCAAATAAGGTTATAAGGGAACTTGTGCACCGGTCAAACACGAGAGGGCCAAGTTAACACACATAAAGGCTTCGTCAAATCCTTCACGTGCTAGCTCCAAGGGTAGTAGTACTCCCTGCGTTCCTCTCTATAACACAGTGGCCAAAAACTTGAAGATGGAGGCTGGCGTCTCCGACATTTCCACATCCACGGGCGACATCCAGCGTCATCGCGGCCAGCCTCCAGCCTCATCGCGTCCACATCTGGCACCTCCGCGTTGACAGTCGGCCTCCAGTGTCGTTGCGTCCGCGTCCGGCGTTTCCACGCCGACGGACGACCTCCAGCGTCTTCATTTGTTACTGTTGTCTTCGCCTCTGCCGCATACCTGTCGGCGACGTGCCCTTACGACCTGGCGTCGCTAGCCGCGGCCCTCTGCCTGAAGTCACTGCTGCAGCTCGCCTCCGCCGGTTCAAACCGCCGTCACTGCCTGCCTCGGCCGACGGCCGGAGCATCACCAGTACGCCGCAACAAATCGCTTCGCGCCACCTCCGTGTGCGTTGACCCGCCGTCCGCGAAAAGCCGGCCTTCGCCTCGAGCCTCTGACGCCAAGTCGTCACACGTTGCTCCGGTTCACTGCTCCAAGTCGGCCACGGTGAGCCGCCGCTACCGGAGTCCCAGCTGCTGGCCGCTGTTGTTGCCTCTGCACCGGCGGCTGCGGTTATGGCCTGACTCCGCCTCTTCTGCGCCGGTTCCGCCGTGGCCAAACTGCCGCCTCTTATATGGCGCTCAGCCCACCGCCATTTTAACCCGCTGGCCCCGCTGAGCCGCCACCTCCACCATGATGAGCGGAATCCACCAAGTGGCCAGCCGCTGTTCTGCCACTGCTTCAGCGAGGGCCTCCACACCGCCTGACGGTTCGCACGTCCGTCAGATGGTCGAATACAATGCTTGTTTTCTGAGGAAGATCACGCCAAGCCAATTTCAGAATATAATTCTACATGTCAAATTGGAACATAGTCTGCCATCAAAAAGGAGGGACCAGCCACGGATGCATCGCTTTGAGCCGTTCCTACTTGGGGCTATATTGAGTCGCCAGATCGTTTATCCACTATCAGCATCCGGGTTCATCCAATAAAAATACTAGGTGACATTTTCTCTATCTATTTATTATATATTAATTTATCCAGGAATAATTGCTCTGGCTCTCGATGTTTTCTATGCAGGACAATTATTTACCGTTATGCCACGGATATCAAGCTCGCGCCAATATTATCAAGCGCCAGAATCCAACCATACTACATTGTTTAACAAATGTGTGTGCAAACCGCTGCCTCTGTGGTCCAATCTACAACAACAACACGGCGGCCGGTTCACCCGTCTGCGCTGGTTTACAACACCACAGACAACTCACTCGTCCGCCCCCGCGGCCGACTCTCCCGCACACGCCGGCTTACAACGCCGCGGCCGACTCATCTGTCTGTGCCGCCTCTGATGTTGTGCTCATCTTTTTCGTTCGTCTCTCGTGGCCTAGTCTACATCAATACACCGGGCCGCACCTGTCTGCATGAGCTGTTTATTGAGTGTGAACAAGTCACTGCTCGGGTAGCCCGGTTTTATTCCAACAAATTGGAGGCAAATTATCATGTATTATCAGTCGCCATCTGCACTGGATGGCTCAATGGGCATGCGCACAAGTCGCCGCCACTATAGTTTGGTTAACTTCAAACAGCCAGTTGGAAGGAACCATTGGCCGAGTTGCTGACACGGCTCATACGGGATCATCTATAACCCGCCGCAGTCACCTCAACCTTCTGTGGATTCACATCGCATTATCAACGCCAACAATACACCTCTTATGTTGTGGTAAAATATGAAGAATCTCAAAGTCTCTCTCCCATAAAGCGTTGAAGCTCTCAAATATCCAGTTTAAAATCCGACTCAAGGGAGATCAGTCTCACTGAAATTCTAAAATATCCCGTTTACAATCCAGCTCAAGGTAAACCTGTCTCCCACAAAGCTTTGAAGCTCTCAATATCCAATTTAAAATTCCAGCTCAAGAAGAATATTATCTCTTGCAAAGTTCGAGTTCTCAGAAAAAATTAAAGGGACTAAAGAGAGTATGTTGCAAAAGCACAACTCAAACATAGGTGCCCTTTGAGTACAGCTTAAAATATTGCTTGGGGGCTCTTTTGTTCTGAAGAACAATGAGTTCATAACCTTGTTATAGGCTAAAAAAGCCAGGCTTGGAAGCCAGGTGTCTTCACCTAGAAACCCGGGTTATCCTGCCTGTATGCCAGCTGCTTCTCCATCAGGTAATCCTGATTGACCCATCGAACTCTTAACAGACATATTTGAACTTGTTAAGGTTAAAACGATGGATATCATGAGAGAGCACGGTTTTACAGATAGTAAGGAGAAGCTCAGGCTATAAAGTCGCCTTCCTTGGAACTTGGATAAATCGTCCTGTGATGTCTGATAGCGACTCTGACCCCGCGTACTCTTGACAAGTCTATATTTCAATAAGAACTAAACTTGTCCGGGTTAAAATGTCGATTGGGTATTGTGAGTGTCGGCTCACGGAAAGCGCGTACCTTCTAGTGGCCAATGCTAGTTTCATTGAATAAGATATTTTGGCTTGGCGGCCTATGAAAGCCTTGGATATTTTTCTGTTGTTGTTTGATTTGAATATCTTTTTGAAAATTCTTTCTTTTGATAATACCTAGCTGAGAGCCATTAAGGTTTATAAAGCCTTCTGAGTCATATATGACATTAAGCGGTGTTCATTAACCTAGCTTGGCTTTTGACTATAATTCGCCAGCATGAGATGAGAAATTATCCGGTGTTTATTAGCCCGGTCTAGCTTTGGACATCAAGTCACTAGTATATATTTGGATTGCGCCATTGGAATCATGTGCTTATAAATCATTGGGTTATATTATTCAAATCTTTAATAGCCAACATGGCTAGATTTTTATTATGGTTATGAATAACCAATATTATGATTGAGGTTCTCAAAGTCGCTTGAGCGCAATGGATATTATTTTATCAATGGATATAATTTATTTTACAATGGAAGGAATAGTCCCGAGTCGATGTAGGCTTCCGACCCGGCACTTGGGGGGGCTACATTATTCAAGTTAAGATTACATCAAATATGCAAGTCTCATGCCGCTGCAAGTATGCACCATGACACTTGGGGGCTAATGCAAAGTCATTTTTACTGGCCTTATTGAAGACCCGACTCATCACATCATAATGAGCCGGCCCTTGGGGGGCTACCAATTGCTCCTATCAAAAATTTAAGGTACACACGCTTTAATCCATTATATTGAAAGGTTTATTGCTCAGTTGATAGAGTACAAAGCTCTTAACCTTGTGGACGTGGGTTTAAGCCCCATGGTGGGGGTTACATTATATGAAATTATTTTCAATGAAATATATATATATATATATATAAAGTCCCAGCTCAGTATTATTTTACTGAGCCGGCCCTTGGGGGCTACACATTGTTGTTTAAGTCTACATGATCATATCTATAAAGTCCCCGCTCATTATTGCATAATGACCCGACCCTTGGGGGCTACACTGGTTGAAATTTTTATGAGCATAAGGCAATTACAAGTCCCAGGTTGTTGCAAGCATGACAACCCGGCACTTGGGGGCTACATATCTGGAATATTCAGTTTTTACTAGTGACTGAGATGAACAACATGTATTTCTTCAAAGTGGCAATATTTATATTGAAGCAAGTCTTAAGTCATCACTTTGTTCTGCTCAAGACTTGGGGGCTACAGGTAATATGGATATAAGGGAGAAATATCTTCCAATTTTTAGTTTTGAGCAAACCAGATTGACCCGGCGTCACCAACAAAGCCGGTCTTCCAGGAACCGCCCACCATAACATAAGCCGGTCTTCCAGGAACCGCCTGTTGGGCCATCGGGTCTTGTCGTTCCTCTGACCCACCTGTCGGGTTAACGATGAGTCACCAGGCCCAGCCGAGTCATCAGTGAGTGGAGAGATCCGGACAGGTCACTTCGTGAGTCACCAAGTCAAGGCGGGTCACCAGTGAGTCACCAAGTCCGGCCGGGTCATACTTCCGGCCGGGTCATTCCGCGGGGTATATCCCCGACATTAGTCCCCAGTTGAATTTGGATTTATCCATGTTAAACTTATCCTGCAAAATAAACACAGGAACAAATTTGACAGGTTGTGCTCCGAGTTAAAAATTCTTGTAAGCCGGCACCTGATCATCCTGAAGTCCTTGTCATTTCCTTCTTCCAAAAAGTCCGGTTCAATAGGCCAGCTTCATAATTAATTTGCTTTCATTGGTTTCTCACAGAAAAATATTGTGAAGAATAATTCATTTGATTCAGCTACCAATGCTTTAACATAAAATATTGGTCTTGAAATACTCATCTGATTTTCAGCCGGCTTAAAGATGTAGAACTTGTCGGTTTATCATTGCCAAAATATCCGGGTTATAAATATTGATAGCACCTGGTCATAATTGTTGCCGACGCCGGGTCATAGTTATTGGTGATGCCGAGTCATGATTGTTGGTGACGCCGGGTCAATCTGGTTTGCTCAAAACTAAAAATTGGAAGATATTTCTCCCTTATATCCATATTACCTGTAGCCCCCAAGTCTTGAGCAGAACAAAGTGATGACTTAAGACTTGCTTCAATATAAATATTGCCACTTTGAAGAAATACATGTTGTTCATCTCAGTCACTAGTAAAAACTGAATATTCCAGATATGTAGCCCCCAAGTGCCGGGTTGTCATGCTTGCAACAACCTGGGACTTGTAATTGCCTTATGCTCATAAAAATTTCAACCAGTGTAGCCCCCAAGGGTCGGGTCATTATGCAATAATGAGCGGGGACTTTATAGATATGATCATGTAGACTTAAACAACAATGTGTAGCCCCCAAGGGCCGGCTCAGTAAAATAATACTGAGCTGGGACTTTATATATATATATATATATTTCATTGAAAATAATTTCATATAATGTAACCCCCACCATGGGGCTTAAACCCACGTCCACAAGGTTAAGAGCTTTGTACTCTATCAACTGAGCAATAAACCTTTCAATATAATGGATTAAAGCGTGTGTACCTTAAATTTTTGATAGGAGCAATTGGTAGCCCCCCAAGGGCCGGCTCATTATGATGTGATGAGTCGGGTCTTCAATAAGGCCAGTAAAAATGACTTTGCATTAGCCCCCAAGTGTCATGGTGCATACTTGCAGCGGCATGAGACTTGCATATTTGATGTAATCTTAACTTGAATAATGTAGCCCCCCCAAGTGCCGGGTCGGAAGCCTACATCGACTCGGGACTATTCCTTCCATTGTAAAATAAATTATATCCATTGATAAAATAATATCCATTGCGCTCAAGCGACTTTGAGAACCTCAATCATAATATTGGTTATTCATAACCATAATAAAAATCTAGCCATGTTGGCTATTAAAGATTTGAATAATATAACCCAATGATTTATAAGCACATGATTCCAATGGCGCAATCCAAATATATACTAGTGACTTGATGTCCAAAGCTAGACCGGGCTAATAAACACCGGATAATTTCTCATCTCATGCTGGCGAATTATAGTCAAAAGCCAAGCTAGGTTAATGAACACCGCTTAATGTCATATATGACTCAGAAGGCTTTATAAACCTTAATGGCTCTCAGCTAGGTATTATCAAAAGAAAGAATTTTCAAAAAGATATTCAAATCAAACAACAACAGAAAAATATCCAAGGCTTTCATAGGCCGCCAAGCCAAAATATCTTATTCAATGAAACTAGCATTAGGCCACTAGAAGGTACGCGCTTTCCGTGAGCCGACACTCACAATACCCAATCGACATTTTAACCCGGACAAGTTTAGTTCTTATTGAAATATAGACTTGTCAAGAGTACGCGGGGTCAGAGTCGCTATCAGACATCACAGGACGATTTATCCAAGTTCCAAGGAAGGCGACTTTATAGCCTGAGCTTCTCCTTACTATCTGTAAAACCGTGCTCTCTCATGATATCCATCGTTTTAACCTTAACAAGTTCAAATATGTCTGTTAAGAGTTCGATGGGTCAATCAGGATTACCTGATGGAGAAGCAGCTGGCATACAGGCAGGATAACCCGGGTTTCTAGGTGAAGACACCTGGCTTCCAAGCCTGGCTTTTTTAGCCTATAACAAGGTTATGAACTCATTGTTCTTCAGAACAAAAGAGCCCCCAAGCAATATTTTAAGCTGTACTCAAAGGGCACCTATGTTTGAGTTGTGCTTTTGCAACATACTCTCTTTAGTCCCTTTAATTTTTTCTGAGAACTCGAACTTTGCAAGAGATAATATTCTTCTTGAGCTGGAATTTTAAATTGGATATTGAGAGCTTCAAAGCTTTGTGGGAGACAGGTTTACCTTGAGCTGGATTGTAAACGGGATATTTTAGAACTTCAGTGAGACTGATCTCCCTTGAGTCGGATTTTAAACTGGATATTTGAGAGCTTCAACGCTTTATGGGAGAGAGATGGCTCAAGAGAAAAGCATAAGGAATATTCCCTTATAAAGGAAGAAAGACTAGGACTCCACTTGTAATAGAAGATAGAATAATCCTAATCCTAATAGGACTAGTCATGTAAGCCGCCCCTTCAACATATATAAGGAGGGGCAGGGCAACCCAAGAGGGACAAGTTTCACAAGTTAGGTTTAGACAGACAAGTCTATAGCTCTCGAGATAGAGCACCCTTTGTAATCATGATCATCATCAATATCAATGAAGCAGGATGTAGGCTTTTACCTCCACCGTGAGGGGCCGAACCTGGGTAAAACCTCGCGTTTCTCGTCCTCCTCAACCCCTCTCAAGGTACCACATAGATGCGTTGGCCTCACGACTAAGTCCTTTCAACTACGACATCTATTGTGACAATTCCACGACAGGTTTCTTAGGATTAACAAAGCTGGGAGGTTGTTTATGAAGGAAATATGCCCTAGAGGCAATAATAAAGTTGTTATTTATATTTTCTTATATCATGATAAATGTCTATTATTCATGCTAGAATTGTATTAACCGGAAACTTAGTACATGTGTGAATACATAGACAAATAGAGTGTCACTAGTATGCCTCTACTTGACTAGCTCGTTAATCAAAGATGGTTAAGTTTCCTAACCATAGACATGAGTTGTCATTTGATAAATGGGATCACATCATTAGAGAATGATGTGATTGACATACCCATCCATTATCTTAACACTTTGATCGTTTAGTTTATTGCTATTGCTTTCTTCATAACTTATACATGTCCCTATGACTATGAGATTATGCAACTCCTGAATACCGGAGGAACACTTAGAGTGCTATCAAACGTCACAACTTAACTGGGTGATTATATAGATGCTCTATAGGTGTCTCCAATGGTGTTTGTTGAGTTGGCATAGATCGAGATTAGGATTTGTCACTCCGATTGTCAGAGAGGTATCTCTAGGCCCTCTCGGTAATGCACATCACTATAAGCCTTGCAAGCAATGTGACTAATGAGTTAGTTGCAGGATGTTGCATTACGGAATGAGTAAAGAGACTTGCCAGTAACGAGATTGAACTAGGTATGACGATACCGATGATTGAATCTCGGGCAAGTAACATACTGATGACAAAGGGAATAATGTATGTTGTTATGCGGTTTAACCGATAAAGATCTTTGTAGAATATGTAGGAACCAATATGAGCATCCATGTTCCACTATTGTTTATTGACCGGAGATGAGTTTCGGTCATGTCTACATAGTTCTCGAATCCGTAGGGTCCGCACGCTTAACGTTCGATGACGATATGTATTGTGAGTTATGTGATTTGATGTACCAAAGGTTGTTTGGAGTCCCGAATGTGATCACGGACATGACGAGGAGTCTCGAAATGGTCGAGACATAAAGATTGATATATTGGAAGGTTATGTTTGGACAACAGAGAGGTTTTGGATAGGTTCGGGCATTTTCCGGAGTACCGGGGAGTTACCGGAACCCCCCGGCCTTCATGGGACTTAGTGGAAGAGAGGAGGCGGCGGCCAAGTGGATGGGCGCGCCCCCCAAGCCCAATCCGAATTGGAGAGGGGGCCGACCCCCCTTTCCTTCTCTCCTTCTTCCTCTTTCCTTCACCTCCTAGTTGGACTATGAAAGGGGGGGACCTACTCCTAGTAGGAGTAGGATCCCCCCCTTGGGGCGCGCCCCTTGAGGCCGGCCGACCCCCTCCTCCACTCCTTTATATACTGGGGAGGGGGGCACCCCATATACACACAAGTTGATTTCTTAGCAGTGTGCGGTGCCCCCCTCCACAGTTTTCCACCTCAGTCATATTGTCGTAGTGCTTAGGCGAAGCCCTGCGTCGGTAACTTTATCATCACCGTCAACACGCCGTCGTGCTGACGAAACTCCCCCTCGGCCTTATTTAGATATAGAGTTCGAGGGACGTCACCGAGCTGAACGTGTGCAGATCACGGAGGTGCCGTGCGTTTGGTACTTGATCGGTTGGATCGCGAAGACGTTCGACTACATCAACCGCATTACTTAACGCTTCCGCTTTCGGTCTACGAGGGTACGTGGACACACTCTCCCCGCTCATTGCTATTCTTTTCCTAGATAGATCTTGCATGATCATAGGCAAATTTTTTGAAATACTATATTCCCCAACAATGGTAGCAGAGCTAGGTCTATGCGTAGATGTTATATGCATGAGTAGAACACAAAGGAGTAGTGGGTGAGGGTATATACATATTGCTTGCCATCACTAGTTGTTTCTTGATTCGGTGGCATTGTTGGATGAAGCGGCCCGGACCGACATTACATGACCGCGTTCATGAGACTGGTTCTACCAACGTGCTTTGCACACAGGTGGTTGGCGGGTGTCAGTTTCTCCAACTTTAGTTGAATTGGATTCAATGAACAGGGTTCTTTCTGAAGATCAAAAAGCAATCACTATACCACGTTGTGGTTCTTATGCCGTAGGTAAGAACGGTTCTTGCTAAGCCCATAGCAGCCACGTAAAACTTGCAACAACAAAGTAGAGGACGTCTAACTTGTTTTGCAGGGCATGTTGTGATGTGATATGGTCAAGACGTGATGATATATAATTTGTTGTATGAGATGATCATGTTTTGTAACAGTTATTGGCAACTGGCAGGAGCCATATGGTTGTCGCTTTATTGTATGAAATGCAATCGTCATGTAATTGCTTTACTTTATCACTAAGCAGTAGCGATAGTCGTAGAAGCAATAGTTGGCGAGACGACAACGATGCTTCGATGGAGATCAAGGTGTCAAGCCGGTGACGATGATGATCATGACGGTGCTTTGGAGATGGAGATCAAAGGCACAAGATGATGATGGCCATATCATATCACTTATTTGATTGCATGTGATGTTTATCCTTTTATGCATCTTATTTTTTTTAGTACGACGGTAGCATTATAAGATGATCTCTCACTAAATTTCAAGGTACAAGTGTTCTCCCTGAGTATGTACCGTTGCTACAGTTCGTCATGCCGAGACACAACGTGATGATCGGGTGTGATAAGCTCTGCGTTCACATACAACGGGTGCAAGCCAGTTTTGCACATGCAGAATACTCGGGTTAAACTTGACGAGCCTAGCATATGCAGATATGGCCTCGGAACACTGAGATCGAAAGGTCGAGCGTGAATCATATAGTAGATATGATCAACGGAGTGGTGTTCAGCACTGAAAACTACTCCATCTCACGTGATGATCGGACATGGTTTAGTTGATATGGATCACGTGAACACTTAGATGATTAGAGGGATGTCTATCTAAGTGGGAGTTCTTAAGTAATATGATTAATTGAACTTCAATTTATCATGAACTTAGTACCTGATAGTATTTTGCATGTCTATGTTGTTGTAGATAAATGGCCCATGCTACTGTTTCGTTGAATTTTAATGCGTTCCTAGAGAAAGCTAAATTGAAAGATGATGGTAGCAACTACACGGACTGGGTCCATAACTTGAGGTTTATCCTGATACGTCTCCAACGTATCTATAATTTTTTATTGTTTCATGCTATTATATTATCTGTTTTGGATGTTAAATGGGCTTTAATTCGCTCTTTTATATTATTTTTGGGACTAACCTATTAACCGGAGGCCCAGTGCCAGTTTCTGTTTTTTTGTGCCTATTTTAGAGTTTCGCAGAAAAGGAATACCAAACGGAATGAAACCTTCGTGATGATCTTTCTTGGACCTAAAGCAAACCAGTAGACTTGGAGTTGAAATCTGGAACTCCGTGAGGCAGCCATGAGGCAGGAGGGCGCACCTAGGGGGGTAGGCGCGCCCCCACCCTTGTGGGCCCCATGTAAATTCACCGACATACTTCTTTCGCCTATATATACTCTTATACCCTAGATCGATCGTAGAGAGCCACGAAACCACTTTTCCACCGCCACAACCTTCTGTACTCGTGAGATCCCATCTTGGGGCCTTTTTCCAGCGATCTGCCTGAGGGGGGATCGATCAGGAAGGGCTTCTACATCAACACCATTGCCTCTCCGATGAAGCGTGAGTAGTTTACCAAAGACCTTCGGGTCCATAGTTGTTAGCTAGATGGCTTCTTCTCTCTCAATACAAAGTTCTCCTCGATGTTCTTGGAGATCTATTTGATGTAATACTCTTTTGCAGTGTGTTTGCCGAGATCCGATGAATTGTGGGTTTATGAACAAGATTATCTATGAATATTATTTGGTTCTTGTCTGAATTCTTATATGCATGATTTGATATCTTTGCAAGTCTCTTCGAATTATCGGTTTAGTTTGGCCTACTAGATTGATCTTTCTTGCAATGGGAGAAGTGCTTAGCTTTGGGTTCAATCTTACGGTGTCCTTTCCCAGTGACAGTAGGGGCGGCAAGGCACATATTGTATTGTTGCCATCAAGGATAAAAGGATGGGTTTTATATCATATTGTTTGAGTTTATCCCTCTACATCATGTCGTCTTGCTTAATGCGTTACTCTGTTCTTATGAACTTAATACTCTAGATGCATGCTGGATAGCGGTCGATGTGTGGAGTAATAGTAGTAGATGCAGAATTGTTTTGATCTACTTGACACGGACGTGATGCCTATATTCATGATCGTTTCCTAGATATTCTCATAACTATGCACTTTTCTATCAATTGCTCGGCATTAATTTGTTCACCCACCGTAATACATGCTATCTTGAGAGAAGCCACTAGTGAAACCTATATCCCCCGGGTCTCTTATTATATTGCATCTCTTTTATTTATATCGCATCTCGTTTACTATTTTGCAATCTTTACTTTCCAATCTATACAACAAAAATACCAAAAATATTTACTTTACTATCTTTATCAGATCTCACTTTTGCGAGTGACCGTGGAGGAATTGACAACCCGTTTATAGCGTTGGTTGCAAGGTTCTTGATTGTTTGTGCAGGCACTAGGTGACTTGTACGTTGTCTCCTACTGGATTGATACCTTGGTTCTCAAAAACTGAGGGAAATACTTACGCTACTTTGCTGCATCACCCTTTCCTCTTCAAGGGAAAACCAACGCATGCTCAATAGGTAGCAAGAAGGATTTCTGGTGCCGTTGCCGGGGAGATCCCACCAAGTCAAGACATACCAAGTACCCATCATAAACTCTTCTCCCTCGCATTACATTATTTGCCATTCGCCTCTCGTTTTCCTCTCCCCCACTTCTAAAACGATTTTTGAAAACCTTTGCCTTTCTATCGCCATGGCCGAACCAAAAGGGGCTAAGGGTTTTCTCCCTGGTTTTAATACTTTTGATAGTCCCTCTGTCCTTTCTAAGCTCACAAATAATGATGATATGGAAAGACCTACCGGGATTATTGATGAGAGCTTGAATAATTTTGATGAAGATGATCTCGGAATTTTTCGTTATTTGCTTGATGAAGCTTTGAAAGATGCTTAGGCTATTAAGGATCCGAGATAGCTATGTGCCCCAATATCAAATTGAGATTTACTTAAAAAGTTTTTATGTTGGCTTAACTTCTTCTTTCAAGCAAGTTTTGGATTCTATTTTTGACGAAGGTTTTCTTGAGGGGGATGCCATCGATACTAATTAAAATATGAAAGCTATATTTGGGCACCCCATGAGTGAAAAGGTTGAATCCACCTCTCTTCAGTGTTTTTATCAGAATGAAATTACCAAAGAGATGAAGGCCAACTTAGATGCAAATTTTCGTAGTGTGCTTAATCTTTCTTCTACCATTAATGGTCAAGTACTCTCACAAAATAGAAATATAAGTGCATTAGATAAGAAATTATCTCTTTATCACCAAAAGGGAGAAGGTGGCAATACCTAGATCTATTCTTGTTTTTATGCCTAGCTAGGGGCGTTAAACGATAGCGCTTGTTGGGAGGCAACCCAATTTTAATTTCGTTCTTTGCTTTTTGTTCCTATTTAGTAATAAATAATTCATCTAGCTGTTATGATTGTGTTTTTTATGTTTTAATTAGTGTTTGTGCCAAATAAAGCCTTTTGGATCTTCTTGGGTGGTTATTGTTTGATCTTGCTGATAAAAACAGAAAGTATGCGCTCACGAAAATAATTTTCATTTTTTACCAGAGAGCGATAAAATAACAATTCCAACTGCAGTAGATCAATATACAAATTTTCCTGGTCTTCTTAATTTTGCAGAATTTTTGGAGTTACAGAAGTATTTGAAACCTACAGATTTCTACAGACTATTCTGTTTTTGACAGATTCTGTTTTTTGTGTGTTGTTTACTTATTTTGATGCATCTATGGCTAGTATCGGCGGGGTATGAACCATAGATAAGTTGGAATACAGTAGGTTTCACACCAATATAAATTAAGAATGAGTTCATTACAGTACCTTAAAGTAGTGGTTTATTTTCTTATACTAACGGAGCTCATGAGATTTTCTATTGAGTTTTGTGTTGTGAAGTTTTCAAGTTTTTGGGTAAAGATTTGATGAATTTTGGAATAAGGAGTGGCAAGAGCCTAATCTTGGGGATTACCAAGGCACCCCAAGGTAAAGTTCAAGGACAACCAAAAGCCTAAGCTTGGGGATGCCCCGGAAGGCATCCCCTCTTTCGTCTTCGTCTATCGGTAACTTTACTTGAGGCTATATTTTTATTCACCACATGATATGTGTTTTGCTTGGAGCGTATTGTATGATTTGAGTCTTTGATTTTTAGTTTACCACAATAATCCTTGATGTACACACCTTTTGGGAGAGACACTCATGAATCGGAATTTATTAGAATACTCTATGTGCTTCACTTATATCTTTTGAGCTAGATAATTTTTGCTCTAGTGCTTCACTTATATCTTTATAGAGCACGGTGGTGGTTTTATTTTATAGAAATTATTGATCTCTCATGCTTCACTTATATTATTTTGAGAGTCTTTTAGAACAACATGGTATTTTTCTTTGGCTATAAAATTAGTCCTAATATGATAGGCATCCAAGATGGGTATAATAAAAACTTTCATATAAAGTGCATTGAATACTATGAGAAGTTTGATTCCTTATGATTGTTTTGAGATATGAAGATGGTGATATTAGAGTCATTCTAGTGGAGTAGTTGTGAATTTGAGAGATACTTGTGTTAAAGATTGTGATTCCCGTAGCATGCACGTATGGTGAACCGTTATCTGATGAAGTCGGAGCATGATTTATTTTTTTGATTGTCTTCCTTATGAGTGGCGGCCGGGGACGAGCGATGCTCTTTTCCTACCAATCTATCCCCCTAGGATCATGCACGTAATACTTCTTTTCGGTAACTAATAGATTTTTGCAGTAAGTATGTGAGTTATTTATGACTAATGTTGAGTCCATGGATTATACGCACTCTCACCCTTCCACCATTCCTAGCCTCTCTAGTACCGCGCAACTTTCGCCGGTACCATAAACTCATCATTTACCTTCCTCAAAAAAACCACCATACCTACCTATTATGGCATTTCCATAGCCATTTTGAGATATATTGCCATGCAACTTTCCACTGTTCCGTTTATTATGACACTCTCCATCATCGTCATATTGCTTTGCATGATCATGTAGTTGACATCGTATTTGTGGCAAAGCCACCGTTCATAATTTTTCATACATGTCACTCTTGATTCATTGCACATCCCGGTACACCGCCGGAGGCATTCATATAGAGTCATATTTTGTTCTAAGTATCGAGTTGTAATTCTTGAGTTGTAAGTAAATAAAAGTGTGATGATCATCATTATTAGAGCTTGTCCCATATGAGGAAAGGATGATGGAGACTATGATTCCCCCACAAGTCGGGATGAGACTTCGGACGAAAAAGAAAAAAAGAAAAAAAGGAGGCCATAAAAAAGGAGAAAAGGCCCAAATAAAAAATTAGAGAGAAAAAGAGAGAAGGGGCAATGCTACTATCCTATCCACACTTGTGCTTCAAAGTAGCACCATGATCTTCATGATAGAGAGTCAGCTATTTTGTCACTTTCATATACTGGTGGGAATTTTTCATTATAGAACTTGGCTTGTATATTCCAATGATGGGCTTACTCAAAATTGCCCTAGGTCTTCGTGAGCAAGCGAGTTGGATGCACACCCACTTAGTTTCTTTTTGAGCTTTCATACACTTACAGCTCTAGTGCACCCGTTGCATGGCAATCCCTACTCACTCACATTGATATCTATTGATGGGCATCTCCATAGCCCGTTGATACGCCTAGTTGATGTGAGACTATCTTCTCCTTTTTGTCTTCTCCACAAGCACCATTCTATTCCACCTATAGTGCTATGTCCATGGTTCACGCTCATGTATTGCGTGAAGATGGAAAAAGTTTGAGAGCATCAAAAGTATGAAACAATTGCTTGGCTTGTCATCGGGGTTCTGCATGATTTAAATATTTTGTGTGATGAAGATAGAGCATTGCCAGACTATATGATTTTGTAGGGATAGCTTTCTTTGGCCATGTTATTTTGAGAAGACATGATTACTTTATTAGTATGCTTGAAGTATTATTATTTTTATGTCAATATTGAACTTTTATTTTGAATCATGCGGATCTGAACATTCATGCCACAATAAAGAAAATTACATTGATAATTATGTTAGGTAGCATTCCACATAAAAAATTCTATTTTTATCATTTACCTACTCGAGGACAAGCAGGAATTAAGCTTGGGGATGCTTGATACGTCTCCAACGTATCTATAATTTTTGATTGTTTCATGCTATTATATTATCTGTTTTGGATGTTTAATGGGCTTTAGTATGCTCTTTTATATTATTTTTGGGGCGAACCTATTAACCGGAGGCCCAGTGCCAGTTTCTGTTCTTTTGCCTATTTTAGAGTTTCACAGAAAAGGAATACCAAACAGAATGAAACCTTCGCGATGATCTTTCTTGGACCGAAAGCAAACCAGAAGACTTGGACTTGAAGTCTGGAACTCCGTGAGGCAGCCACGAGGCAGGACGCGCCCAGGGGGGTAGGCACGCCCCCACCCTCATGGGCCCCACGTAGCTCCACCAATGTACTTCTTTCACCTATATATACTCTTATACCCTAGATAGATCGCAGAGAGCCACGAAACCACTTTTCCACCACCGCAACCTTCTGTACCCATGAGATCCCATCTTGGGGCCTTTTTCGGCGATCTGTCGGAGGGGGAATCGGTCACGGAGGGCTTCTACATCAACACCATAGCCTCTCCAATGAAGCGTGAGTAGTATACCACAGACCTTCGGGTCCATAGTTATTAGCTAGATGGCTTCTTCTCTCTCTTTGATTCTCAATACAAAGTTCTCCTCGATGTTCTTGGAGATCTATTCGATGTAATACTCTTTTGTGGTGTGTTTGCCGAGATCCAATGAATTATGGGTTTATGACCAAGATTATCTATGAATATTATTTGGTTCTTCTCTGAATTCTTATATGCATGATTTGATATCTTTGCAAGTCTCTTCAAATTATCGGTTTAGTTTGGCCTACTAGATTGATTTTTCTTGCAATGGGAGAAGTGCTTAGCTTTGGGTTCAATCTTGCGATGTCCTTTCCCAGTGATAGTAGGGGCAGCAGGGCACGTATTGTATTGTTGCCATTGAGGATAAAAAGATGGGGTTTATATCATATTGTTTGAGTTTATCCCTCTACATCATGTCATCTTGCTTAATGCCTTACTCTGTTCTTATGAACTTAATACTCTAGATGCATGTTGGATAGCGATCGATGTGTGGAGTAATAGTAGTAGATGCAGAATCATTTCGATCTACTTGACACGGACATGATGCCTATATTCATGATCATTGCCTAGATATTCTCATAACTATGCGCTTTTTTATCAATTGCTCGACAGTAATTTTTTCACCCACCATAATACATGCTATCTTGAGAGAAGCCACTAGTGAAACCTATGGCCCTTGGGTATCTTTATTATTATATTGCATCTCTTTTATTTACATCGCATCTCGTTTACTATTTTGCAATCTTTACTTTCCAATCTATACAACAAAAATACCAAAAATATTTACTTTACTCTCTTTATCAGATCTCACTTTTGCGAGTGACCATGAAGGGATTGACAACCCCTTTATCGCGTTGGTTGCAAGGTTCTTGATTGTTTGTGTAGTTACTAGGTGACTTGTACATTGTCTCCTACTGGATTGATACCTTGGTTCTCAAAAACTAAGGGAAATACTTACGCTACTTTGCTGCATCACCCTTTCCTCTTCAAGGGAAAACCAACGCATGCTCAAGAGGTAGCATATCCTCATTGCTACACAGAATAATTACGTCCTGGAAGCACCGCTAGGTGCCAAAGCCACTGCATGAGCAACTCCAGATGCTATGAACACCTGCCGGAGCAAAGCTGATGACTACTCGATATTTTAGTGTGCCATGCTTTACGGCTTAGAACCGGGACTTCAACGACGTTTTGAACGTCATGGAGCATATGAGATGTTCCAGGAGTTGAAGTAAATATTTCAAGAAAATGACTGGATTGAGAGATATGAAGTCTCCAATAAGTTCTACAACTGCAAAATGGAGGAGAATAGTTCTGTCAGTGAGCACATACTCAGAATGTTTGGGTACCACAATCACTTGACTCAGTTGGGAGTTAATCTTCCGGTTGATAGTGTCATTGTCAGAGTTCTTCAATCACTGCCACCAAGCTACAAAAGCTTCATGATGAACTATAATATGTAAGGGATGGATAAGACAATTCCCGAGCACTTCACGATGCTAAAGGTTGCGGAGGTAGAAATCAAGAAGGATCATTAAGTGTTGACGGTCAACAAGATCACTAGTTTCAAGAAGAAGGGCAAAGGGAAGAAGGGGAACTTCAAGAAGAATGGCAAGCAAGTTGCTGCTCAAGTGAAGAAGCCCAAGTCTGGACCTAAGCCTGAGACTGAGTGCTTCTACTGCAAAGGGACTGGTCACTGGAAGTGGAACTGCCCCAAGTATTTGGCGGAAAAGAAGGATGGCAAAGTGAAAGGTATATATTTGATATACATGTTATTGATGTGTACCTTACTAATGCTCGCAGTAGCGCCTCGGTATTTGATACTGGTTCTGTTGCTAATATTTGCAACTGGAAACAGGGGCTACGGATTAAGTGAAGATGGGCTAAGGACGAGGTGATGATGCGCGTGGGAAATGGTTCCAAAGTCGATGTGATTGCCGTCGGCACGCTACCTCTACATCGACCTTCGGGATTAGTTTTAGACCTGAATAATTGTTATTTGGTGCCAGCGTTAAGCATGAACATTATATCTAGATCTTGTTTGATGCAAGATGATTATTCGTTTAAATCAGAGAATAATGGTTGTTCTATTTATATGAGTAATATCTTTTATGGTCATGCACCCTTGATGAGTGGTCAATTTTTACTAAATCTTGATAGTAGTGATACACATATTCATAGTATTGAAGCCAGAAGATATAAGTTTAATAATGATAGTGCAACTTATTTGTCGTACTGCCATTTAGGTCATATTGGTGTAAAGCGCATGAAGAAACTCCATGCTGATGGCCTTTTGGAATCACTTGATGATTGCGAACCATGCCTCATGGGCAAGATGACTAAGACTCCGTTCTCCGGAACAATGCAACGAGCAACAGACTTGTTGGGAATAATACATACTGATGTATGCGGTCCGATGAGTGTTGATGCTCGCGACGGGTATCGTTATTTTCTGACCTTCACAGATGATTTTAGCAGATATGGGTATATCTACTTGATGAAACATAAGTTTGAAACATTTGAAAAGTTCAAAGAATTTCAGAGTGAAGTAGAAGATCATCGTAACAAGAAAATAAAGTTTCTACGATCTGATCATGGAGGAGAATATTTGAGTTACGAGTTTGGTCTTCATTTGAAACAATGCGGAATAGTTTCACAACTCACGCCACCCGGAACAGCACAGCGTAATGGTGTGTCCGAACGTCTTAATCGTACTTTATTAGATATGGTGCGATCTATGATGTCTCTTACTGATTTACCGCTATCGTTTTAGGGTTATGCTTTAGAGACGGCTGCATTCACGTTAAATAGGGCACCATCTAAATCCGTTGAGATGACACCATATGAAATGTGGTTTGGCAAGAAACCCAAGTTGTCGTTTCTTAAAAGTTTGGGCTGCGATGCTTATGTGAAAAAGCTTCAACCTGATAAGCTCGAAACCAAATTGGAGAAATGTGTCTTCATAGGATACCCAAAGGAGACTGTTGGGTACACCTTCTATCACAGATCCGAAGGCAAGATATTCGTTGCTAAAAATGAATCCTTTCTAGAGAAGGAGTTTCTCTCGAAAGAAGTGAGCGGGAGGAAAGTAGAACTTGATGAGGTAACTGTACCTGCTCCCTTATTGGAAAGTAGTTCATCACAGAAATCAGTTCCAGTGATTCCTACACCAATTAGTGAGGAAGCTAATGATGATGATCATGAAACTTCTGATCAAGTTACTACCGAACCTTGTAGGTCAACCAGAGTAAGATCCGCACCAGAGTGGTACGGCAATCATGTTCTGGATGTCATGTTACTTGACCATGACGAACCTACGAACTATGAGGAAGCGATGATGAGCCCAGATTCCGCGAAATGGCTTGAGGCCATGAAATCTGAGATGGGATCCATGTATGAGAACAAAGTGTGGACTTTGGTTGACTTGCCCGATGATCGGCAAGCCATAGAGAATAAATGGATCTTCAAGAAGAAGACTGACGCTGATGGTAATGTTACTGTACAAAGCTCGACTTGTTGCGAAAGGTTTGTGACAAGTTCAAGGAGTTGACTATGATGAGACCTTCTCACCCATAGCGATGCTTAAGGTTGTCCGAATCATGTTAGCAATTGCTGCATTTTATGATTATGAAATTTGGCAAATGGATGTCAAAACTGCATTCCTTAATGGATATCTTAAAGAAGAGTTGTAGATGATGCAACCGGAAGGTTTTGTCGATCCAAAAGGTGCTAACAAAGTGTGCAAACTCCAGCGATCCATTTATGGACTGGTGCAAGCATCTCGAAGTTGGAATATACGCTTTGATAGTGTGATCAAAGCATATGGTTTTATACAGACTTTTGGAGAAGTTTGTATTTACAAGAAAGTGAGTGGGATCTCTGTAGCATTTTTGATATTATATGTAGATGACATATTGTTGATTGGAAATGATACTGAATTTCTGAATAGCATAAAATTATACTTGAATAAGAATTTTTCAATGAAAGACCTCGGTGAAGCTGTTTATATATTGGGCATCAAGATCTATAGAGATAGATCAAGACGCTTGACTGGACTTTCACAAAGAACATACCTTGATAAAGTTTTGAAGACGTTCAAAATGGATCAAGCAAAGAAAGGGTTCTTGCCTATGTTACAAGGTGTGAAGTTGAGTCATACTCAATGCCCTATGCTTCGACCACTGCAGAAGATAGAGAGAAAATGAAAGGCATTCCCTATGCTTCGGCCATAAGTTCTATCATGTATGTAATGTTGTGTACCAGACCTGATGTGTGCCGTGCTATTAGTTTAACAGGGAGGTACCAAAGTAATCCAGGAGTAGATCAGTGGACAGCGATCAAGAACATCCTGAAATACCTGAAAAGGACTAAGGATATGTTTCTCGTTTATGGAGGTGACAAAGAGCACGTCGTAAATGGTTACATCGATGCAAGCTTTGACACTGATCCGGATGACTCTAAGTCACAAACCGGATACATATTTTTATTAAATGGAGGAGCTGTAAGTTGGTGCAGTTCCAAGCAGAGCATCATGGCGGGATCTACGTGCGAAGCGGAGTACATAGCTGCTTCGGAAGCAACAAATGAAGGAGTCTAGATGAAGGAGTTCATATCCGATCTAGGTGTCATACCTAGTGCATCGGGTCCAATGAAAATCTTTTGTGACAATACTGGTGCAATTGCCTTGGCAAAGGAATCCAGATTTCACAAGAGAACAAAGGACATCTAGAGACGCTTCAATTCCATCCGCGATCAAGTCAAGGAGGGAGACATAGAGATTTGTAAGATACATACGGATCTGAATGTTGCAGACCCGCTGACTAAGCCTCTCTCACGAGCAAAACATGATCAACACCAAGACTCCATGGGTGTTAGAATCATTACAATGTAATCTAGATTATTGACTCTAGTGCAAGTGGGAGATTGAAGGAAATATGCCCTAGAGGCAATGATAAAGTTGTTATTTATATTTCCTTATATCATGATAAATGTCTATTATTCATGCTAGAATTGTATTAACCAGAAACTTAGTACATGTGTGAATACATAGACAAATGGAGTGTCACTAGTATGCCTCTACTTGACTAGCTCGTTAATCAAAGATGGTTAAGTTTCCTAACCATAGACATGAGTTGTCATTTGATAAACGGGATCACATCATTAGAGAATGATGTGATTGACATGACCCATCCATTAGCTTAGGACTTTGATCGTTTAGTTTATTGCTATTGCTTTCTTCATAACTTATACATGTTCCTATGACTATGAGATTATGCAACTCACGAATACCAGAGGAACACTTAGTGTGCTATCAAACGTCACAACATAACTGGGTGATTATAAAGATGCTCTACAGGTGTCTCCAATGGTGTTTGTTGAGTTGGCATAGATCGAGATTAGGATTTGTCACTCCGATTGTCGGAGAGGTATCTCTCGGCCCTCTCGGTAATGCACATCACTATAAGCCTTGCAAGCAATGTGACTAATTAGTGAGTTGCGGGATGTTGCCTTAAGGAACGAGTAAAGAGACTTGCCGGTAACGAGATTGAACTAGGTATGATGATACCGACAATCGAATCTCGGGCAAGTAACATACTGATGACAAAGGGAACAACGTATGTTGCTATGCGGTTTGACCGATAAAGATCTTCGTAGAATATGTAGGAACCAATATGAGCATCCAAGTTCCGCTATTGGTTATTGATCGGAGATGAGTCTCGGTCATGTCTACATAGTTCTCGAACTCGTAGGGTCCGCACGCTTAACGTTCGATGACGATATGTATTGTGAGTTATGTGATTTGATGTACCGAAGGTTGTTTGGAGTCCCGGATGTGATCACGGACATGACGAGGAGTCTCGAAATGGTCGAGACATAAAGATTGATATATTGGAAGGGTATGTTTGTGTTGGGGAACGTGGTAATTTCAAAAAAATTCCTACGCACACGCAAGATCATGGTGATGCATAGCAACGAGAGGGGAGAGTGTGATCTACGTACCCTTGTAGATCGACAATGGAAGCATTTGGTTGATGTAGTCGTACGTCTCCACGGCCCGACCGATCAAGCACCGAAACTACGGCACCTCCGAGTTCTAGCACATGTTCAGCTCAATGACGATCCCCGGGCTCCGATCCAGCAAAGCGTCGGGGAAGAGTTCCATCAGCACGACGGCGTGGTGACGATCTTGATGTACTACCGTCGCAGGGCTTCGCCTAAGCACCGCTACAATATGACCGAGGTGGAATATGGTGGAGGGGAGCACCGCACAAGGCTAAGGAACGATCACGAAGATCAACTTGTGTGTCTAGGGGTGCCCCCCTGCCCCTGTATATAAAGGAGCAAGGGGAGGAGGCCGGCCGGCCCCTATAGGCGCGCCAGGAGGAGTCCTCCTCCTAGTAGCAGTAGGACTCCTACTAGGAGGGGGAAAGAAGTGGGGAGGGAGAGGGAAACGGGGGCGCCGCCCCCCTCTCCTAGTCCAATTCGGACCAGGGGGAGGAGGCGTGCGGCCCACCTCTGGCAACCCCTCTCTCTCTCTCCACTAAGGCCCATATGGCCCATTACTTCTCCCGGGGGGGTTCCGGTAATCCTCCGGCTCTCCGGTTTTATCCGAAATCACCCGGAACACTTCCGGTGTCCGAATATAGCCGTCCAATATATCAATATTTATGTCTCGACCATTTCGAGACTCCTCGTCATGTCCGTGATCACATCCGGGACTCCGAACTAACTTCGGTACATCAAAACTCATAAACTCATAATATAACTGTCATCGAAACCTTAAGCGTGCGGACCCTACGGGTTCGAGAACAATGTAGACATGACCGAGACACGTCTCCGGTCAATAACCAATAGCGGAACCTAGATGCTCATATTGGCTCCTACATATTCTACGAAGATCTTTATCGCTCAGACCGCATAACAACATATGTTGTTCCCTTTGTCATCGGTATGTTACTTGCCCGAGATTCGATCGTCGGTATCTCAATACCTGGTTTAATCTCGTTATCGGCAAGTCTCTTTACTCGTTTCTTAATACATCATCTTGCAACTAACTCATTAGTTGCAATGCTTGCAAGGCTTATGTGATGTGCATTACCGAGAGGGCCCAGAGATACCTCTCCGACAATCGGAGTGACAAATCCTAATTTCGAAATACGCCAACCCAACATGTACCTTTGGAGACACCTGTAGAGCACCTTTATAATCACGCATTTACGTTGTGACGTTTGGTAGCACATAAAGTATTCCTCCGGCAAACGGGAGTTGCATAATCTCATAGTCATAGGAACATGTATAAGTCATGAAGAAAGCAATAGCAACATACTAAACAATCGGGTGCTAAGCTAATGGAATGGGTCATGTCAATCAGATCATTCACCTAATGATGTGATCTCGTTAATCAAATAACAACTCCTTGTTCATGGTCAGGAAACATACATCTTTGATTAACGAGCTAGTCAAGTAGAGGCATACTAGTGACACTCTGTTTGTCTATGTATTCACACATGTATTATGTTTCCGGTTAATACAATTCTAGCATGAATAATAAACATTTATCATGATATAAGGAAAATAAATAATAACTTTATTATTGCCTCTAGGGCATATTTCTTCAGTCTCCCACTTGCACTAGAGTCAATAATCCAGATTACACAGTAATGATTCTAACACCCATGGAGCCTTGGTGCTGATCATGTTTTGCTCGTGGAAGAGGCTTAGTCAACGGGTCTGCAACATTCAGATCCGTATGTATCTTGCAAATCTCTATGTCTCCCACCTGGACTAGATCCCTGATGGAATTGAAGCGTCTCTTGATGTGCTTGGTTCTCTTGTGAAATCTGGATTCCTTTGCCAAGGCAATTGCACCAGTATTGTCACAAAAGATTTTCATTGGACCCGATGCACTAGGTATGACACCTAGATCGGATATGAACTCCTTCATCCAGACTCCTTCATTTGCTGCTTCCGAAGCAGCTATGTACTCCGCTTCACATGTAGATCCCGCTACAACGCTTTGTTTAGAACTGCACCAACTGACAGCTCCACCGTTTAATGTAAACACGTATCCGGTTTGCGATTTAGAATCGTCCGGATCAGTGTCAAAGCTTGCATCAATGTAACCTTTTACGATGAGCTCTTTGTCACCTCCATATATGAGAAACATATCCTTAGTCCTTTTCAGGTATTTCAGGATGTTCTTGACCGTTGTCCAGTGATCCACTCCTGGATTACGTTGGTACCTCCCTGCTAGACTTATAGCAAGGCACACATCAGGTCTGGTACACAGCATTGCATACATGATAGAGCCTATGGCTGAAGCATAGGGAACATCTTTCATATTCTCTCTATCTTCTGCAGTGGTCGGGCATTGAGTCTTACTCAACTTCACACCTTGTAGCACAGGCAAGAACCCTTTCTTTGCTTGATCCATTTTGAACTTCTTCAAAACTTTGTCAAGGTATGTGCTTTGTGAAAGTCCAATTAAGCGTCTTGATCTATCTCTATAGATCTTAATGCCTAATATGTAAGAAGCTTCACCGAGGTCTTTCATTGAAAAACTGTTATTCAAGTATCCCTTTATGCTATCCAGAAATTCTATATCATTTCCAATTAGTAATATGTCATCTACATATAATATCAGAAATGCTACAGAGCTCCCACTCACTTTCTTGTAAATACAGGCTTCTCCAAAAGTCTGTATAAAACCAAATGCTTTGATCACACTATCACAGCGTTTATTCCAACTCCGAGAGGCTTGCACCAGTCCATAAATGGATCGCTGGAGCTTGCACACTTTGTTAGCTCCCTTTGGATCGACAAAACCTTCTGGTTGCATCATATACAACTCTTCTTCCAGAAATCCATTCAGGAATGCAGTTTTGACATCCATCTGCCAAATTTCATAATCATAAAATGCGGCAATTGCTAACATGATTCGGACAGACTTAAGCATCGCTACGGGTGAGAAGGTCTCATCGTAGTCAATCCCTTGAACTTGCCGAAAACCTTTTGCCACAAGTCGAGCTTTGTAGACAGTAATATTACCGTCAGCGTCAGTCTTCTTCTTGAAGATCCATTTATTCTCAATTGCTTGCCGATCATCAGGCAAGTCAACCAAAGTCCATTCTTTGTTCTCATACATGGATCCCATCTCAGATTTCATGGCTTCAAGCCATTTTGCGGAATCTGGGCTCACCATCGCTTCTTCATAGTTCGTAGGTTCATCATGATCTAGTAGCATGACTTCCAGAACAGGATTACCGTACCACTCTGGCGCGGATCTCACTCTGGTTGATCTATGAGGTTCAGTAGTATCTTGTTCTGAAGTTTCATGATCATCATCATTAGCTTCCTCACTAACTGGTGTAGGTGTCACAGAAACAGTTTTCTGTGATGCACTACTTTCCAATAAGGGAGCAGGTACAGTTACCTCGTCAAGTTCTACTTTCCTCCCACTCACTTCTTTTGAGAGAAACTCCTTCTCTAGAAAGTTTCCGAACATAGCAACAAAAGTTTTGCCTTCGGATCTGTGATAGAAGGTGTATCCAATAGTTTCCTTTGGATATCCTATGAAGACACATTTCTCCGATTTGGGTTCGAGCTTATCAGGTTGAAGCTTTTTCACATAAGCATCACAGCCCCAAACTTTCAGAAACGACAACTTTGGTTTCTTGCCAAACCACAGTTCATAAGGCGTCGTCTCAACGGATTTTGATGGTGCCCTATTTAACGTGAATGCGGCCTTCTCTAGAGCGTGTCCCCAAAACGATAGCGGTAAATCAGTAAGAGACATCATAGATCGCACCATATCTAGTAAAGTACGATTACGACGTTCGGACACACCATTACGCTGTGGTGTTCCGGGTGGCGTGAGTTGCGAAACTATTCCACAATTTTTCAAATGTACACCAAACTCGTAACTCAAATATTCTCCTCCATGATCAGATCGTAGAAACTTTATTTTCTTGTTACGATGATTTTCAACTTCACTCTGAAATTCTTTGAACTTTTCAAATGTTTCAGACTTATGTTTCATTAAGTAGATATACCCATATCTGCTTAAGTCATCTGTGAAGGTGAGAAAATAACGATATCCGTCACGAGCCTCAATATTCATCGGACCACATACATCTGTATGTATGATTTCCAATAAATCTGTTGCTCTCTCCATAGTACCGGAGAATGGTGTTTTAGTCATCTTGCCCATGAGGCACGGTTCGCAAGTACCAAGTGATTCATAATCAAGTGGTTCCAAAAGTCCATCAGTATGGAGTTTCTTCATGCGCTTTACACCAACATGACCTAAACGGCAGTGCCACAAATAAGTTGCACTATCATTATCAACTCTGCATCTTTTGGCTTCAACACTATGAATATGTGTGTCACTACTATCGAGATTCAATAAAAATAGACCACTCTTCAAGGGTGCATGACCATAAAAGATATTACTCATATAAATAGAACAACCATTATTCTCAGATTTAAATGAATAACCGTCTCGCATCAAACAAGATCCATATATAATGTTCATGCTTAACGCTGGCACCAAATAACAATTATTTAGGTCTAATATTAATCCAGAAGGTAGATGTAGAGGTAGCGCGCCGACTGCAATCACATCGACTTTGGAACCGTTTCCCACGCGCATCGTCACCTTGTCCTTAGCCAATCTTCGCTTAATCCGTAGTCCCTGTTTCGAGTTGCAAATATTAGCAACAGAACCAGTATCAAATACCCAGGTGCTACTGCGAGCATTAGTAAGGTACACATCAATAACATGTATATCACATATACCTTTGTTCACCTTGCCATCCTTCTTATCCGCCAAATACTTGGGGTTGTTCCGCTTCCAGTGACCAGTCTGCTTGCAGTAGAAGTACTCAGTTTCAGGCTTAGGTCCAGGTTTGGGTTTCTTCTCTTGAGTAGCAACTTGCTTGTCGTTCCTTTTGAAGTTCCCCTTCTTCTTCCCTTTGCCCTTTTTCTTGAAACTAGTGGTCTTGTTGACCATCAACACTTGATGCTCCTTCTTGATTTCTACCTCCGCAACTTTTAGCATTGCAAAGAGCTCGGGAATAGTCTTATTCATCCCTTGCATATTATAGTTCATCACGAAGCTCTTGTAGCTTGGTGGCAGTGATTGGAGAATTCTGTCAATGACGCAATCATCTGGAAGATTAACTCCCAATTGAATCAAGTGATTATTATACCCAGACATTTTGAGTATATGCTCACTGACAGAACTGTTCTCCTCCATCTTGCAGCTATAGAACTTATTGGAAACTTCATATCTCTCAATCCGGGCATTTTCTTGAAATATTAACTTCAACTCCTGGAACATCTCATATGCTCCATGACGTTCAAAATGTCGTTGAAGCCCCGATTCTAAGCCGTAAAGCATGGCACACTGAACTATCGAGTAGTCATCAGCTTTGCTCTGCCAGATGTTCATAACATCTGGTGTTGCTCCAGCAGCAGGCCTGGCACCCAGCGGTGCTTCCAGGACGTAATTCTTCTGTGCAGCAATGAGGATAATCCTCAAGTTACGGACCCAGTCCGTGTAATTGCTACCATCATCTTTCAACTTTGCTTTCTCAAGGAACGTATTAAAATTCAACGGAACAACAGCACGAGCCATCTATCTACAATCAAGCATAAACAAGCAAGATACTATCAGGTACTAAGTTTCATGATAAATTTAGGTTCAATTAATTTACTTAAAGAACTCACACTTAGATAGACATCCCTCTAATCCTCTAAGTGATTACGTGATCCAAATCAACTAAACCATGTCCGATCATCACGTGAGATGGAGTAGTTTCATTGGTGAACATCATTATGTTGATCATATCTACTATATGATTCACGCTCGACCTTTCGGTCTCCGTGTTCCGAGGCCATATCTGTATATGCTTGGCTCATCAAGTATAACCTGAGTATTCCGTGTGTGCAACTGTTTTGCACCTGTTGTATTTGAACGTAGAGCCTATCACACCCGATCATCACGTGGTGTCTCAGCACGAAGAACTTTCGCAACGGTGCATACTCAGGGAGAACACTTCTTGATAATTAGTGAGACATCATCTTATAATGCTACCGTCAATCAAAGCAAGATAAGATGCATAAAAGATAAACATCACATGCAATCAATATAAGTGATATGATATGGCCATCATCATCTTGTGCTTGTGATCTCCATCGAAGCACCTGTTGGGGAACGTTGCAGAAAACAAAAATTTTCCTACTCGTTTCACCAAGATCCATCTAGGAGTTCATCTAGCAACGAGTCATCGGATGCATCTACATACCTTTGTAGATCGCGTGCGGAAGCATTCAAAGAACGGTGATGATGTAGTCGAACATGACGTGATCCAAATCACCGATGACCAAGCGCCGAACGGACGGCACCTCTGCGTTCAACACACGTACGGGACGGGAGACGTCTCCTCCTTCTTGATCCAGCAAGGGGGAAAGGAGAAGTTGATGAAGATCCAGCAGCACGACGGCGTGGTGGTGGATGCAGGGCGTCACAGTAGCAGGGCTTCGCCTATACTACGAGAGAGAGACGTAACGGGGAGAGAGGGAGGCGCCAGGGGCTGGGGTATGAAGTTCCTCCTCTCCCCCACTATATATAGGGGTGCCAAGGGGGGGGCGGCCCTAGTAGATGGATCTACTAGGGGGGGGGCGGCGGCCAAGGGTGGGGGGCTTGCCCCCCAAGCAAGGGGGCGCCCCTCTAGGGTTTCCCCTCAACCCTAGCCGCATGGGCCCTAGGGGAGTGGCGCCCCAGCCCACTTTGGGCTGGGTTCCCTCCCACTTCAGCCCATGGGGCCCCCCGGGATAGGTGGCCCCACCCGGTGGACCCCCGGGACCCTTCCGGTGGTCCCGGTACAATACCGGTGACCCCGAAACTTGTCCCGATGGCCGAAACATCACTTCCTATATATAATTCTTTACCTCCGGACCATTCCGGAACTCCTCGTGACGTCCAGGATCTCATCCGGGACTCCGAACAACATTCGGGTTACTGCATATACACATCTTCACAACCCTAGCGTCACCGAACCTTAAGTGTGTAGACCCTACGGGTTCGGGAGACAAGCAGACATGACCGAGACGACTCTCCGGTCAATAACCAACAGCGGGATCTAGATACCCATGTTGGCTCCCACATGCTCCACGATGATCTCATCGGATGAACCACGATGTCGAGGATTCAATCAACCCCGTATGCAATTCCCTTCGTCAATCGATATGTTACTTGCCCGAGATTCGATCGTCGGTATCCCAATACCTCGTTCAATCTCGTTACCGGCAAGTCACTTTACTCGTACCGTAATGCATGATCCCATGACCAGACACTTGGTCACTTTGAGATCATTATGATGATGCATTACCGAGTGGGCCCAGTGATACCTCTCCGTCATACGGAGTGACAAATCCCAGTCTTGATCCATGTCAACCCAACAGACACTTTCGGAGATACCCGTAGTCTACCTTTATAGTCACCCAGTTACGTTGTGACATTTGGTATACCCAAAGCACTCCTACGGTATCCGGGAGTTACACGATCTCATGGTCTAAGGAAAAGATACTTGACATTGGAAAAACTCTAGCAAACGAACTATACGATCTAGTGCTATGTTTAGGATTGGGTCTTGTCCATCACATCATTCTCCTAATGATGTGATCTCGTTATCAATGACATCCAATGTCCATAGTCAGGAAACCATGACTATCTGTTGACCAACGAGCTAGTCAACTAGAGGCTTACTAGGGACATGTTGGTGTCTGTTATTCACACATGTATTACGATTTCCAGATAACACAATTATAGCATGAATAAAGACAATTATCATGAACAAGGAAATATAATAATAATGCTTTTATTATTGCCTCTAGGGCATATTTCCAACAGCACCGTCGTGATCACCATCGTCACCGGCGCGACACCTTGATCTCCATCGTAGCGTCGTTGTCGTCACGCCAATCTTATGCTTCCACGACTATCGCTACCGCTTAGTGATAAAGTAAAGCATTACAGCGCGATTGCATTGCATACAATAAAGCGACAACCATATGGCTCCTGCCAGTTGCCGATAACTCGGTTACAAAACATGATCATCTCATACAATAAAATTTAGCATCATGTCTTGACCATATCACATCACAACATGCCCTGCAAAAACAAGTTAGACGTCCTCTACTTTGTTGTTGCAAGTTTTACGTGGCTGCTACGGGCTTAAGCAAGAACCAATCTTACCTACGCATCAAAACCACAATGATAGTTTGTCAAGTTGGTGCTGTTTTAACCTTCGCAAGGACCGGGCGTAGCCACACTCGGTTCAACTAAAGTTGGAGAGACTGTCACCCGCAAGCCACCTATGTGCAAAGCACGTCGGGAGAACCGGTCTAGCGTAAGCGTACACGTAATGTTGGTCCGGGCCGCTTCGTCCAACAATACCGCCGAACCAAAGTATGACATGCTGGTAAGCAGTATGACTTATATCACCCACAACTCACTTGTGTTCTACTCGTGCATATAACATCAACATATAAAACCTAGGCTCGGATGCAACTGTTGGGGAACGTAGTAATTTCAAAAAATTTCCTACACACATGCAAGATCATTGTGATGCATAGCAACGAGAGGGGAGAGTGTGATCTACGTACCCTTGTAGATCGACAACGGAAGCGTTTGGTTGATGTAGTCGTACGTCTCCACGGCCCGACCGATCAAGCACCGAAACTACGGCACCTCCGAGTTCTAGCACACGTTCAGCTCGATGACGATCCCCGGGATCCGATCCAGCAAAGCGTCGGGGAAGAGTTCCGTCAGCACGACGGCGTGGTGACGATCTTGATGTACTACCGTCGCAGGGCTTCGCCTAAGCACCGCTACAATATGACCGAGGTGGAATATGGTGGAGGGGGGCACCGCACAAGGCTAAGGAACGATCACGAAGATCAACTTGTGTGTCTAGGGGTGCCCCCCTGCCCCTGTATATAAAGGAGCAAGGGGAGGAGGCCGGCCGGCCCCTATAGGCACGCCAGGAGGAGTCCTCCTCCTAGTAGGAGTAGGACTCCTACTAGGAGGGGGAAAGAAGTGGGGAGGGAGAGGTAAAGGGGGGCGCCCCCCCCCCCCTCTCCTAGTCCAATTCGGACCAGGGGGAGGAGGCACGCGGCCCACCTCTGGCAGCCCCTCTCTCTCTCCACTAAGGCCCATATGGCCCATTACTTCTCCCGGGGGGTTCCGGTAACCCTCCGGCTCTCCAGTTTTCTCCGAAATCACCCGGAACACTTCCGGTGTCCGAATATAGCCGTCCAATATATCAATCTTTATGTCTCAGCCATTTCGAGACTCCTCGTCATGTCCATGATCACATCCGGGACTCCAAACTAACTCCGGTACATCAAAACTCATAAACTCATAATATAACTGTCATCGAAACCTTAAGCGTGCGGACCCTACGGGTTCGAGAACAATGTAGACATGACCGAGACACGTCTCCGGTCAATAACCAATAGCGGAACCTGGATGCTCATATTGGCTCCTACATATTCTACGAAGATCTTTATCGGTCAGACCGCATAACAACATACGTTGTTCCCTTTGTCATCGGTATGTTACTTGCCCGAGATTCGATCGTCGGTATCTCAATACCTAGTTCAATCTCGTTACCGGCAAGTCTCTTTACTCGTTCCGTAATACATCATCTCACAACTAACTCATTAGTTGCAATGCTTGTAAGGCTTATGTGATGTGCATTACCGAGAGGGCCCAGAGATACCTCTCCGACAATCGGAGTGAAAAATCCTAATCTCGAAATACGCCAACCCAACATGTACCTTTGGAGACACCTGTAGAGCACCTTTATAATCACCCATTTACGTTGTGACGTTTGGTAGCACACAAAGTGTTCCTCCGGCAAACGGGAGTTGCATAATCTCATAGTCATAGGAACATGTATAAGTCATGAAGAAAGCAATAGCAACATACTAAACGATCGGGTGCTAAGCTAATGGAATGGGTCATGTCAATTAGATCATTCACCTAATGATGTGATCTCGTTAATCAAATAACAACTCCTTGTTCATGGTCAGGAAACATAACCATCTTTGATTAACGAGCTAGTCAAGTAGAGGCATACTAGTGACACTCTGTTTGTCTATGTATTCACACATGTATTATGTTTCCGGTTAATACAGTTCTAGCATGAATAATAAACATTTATCATGATATAAGGAAATAAATAATAACTTTATTATTGCCTCTAGGGCATATTTCCTTTAGTTTGGACACCGGAAAGGTTTCAGATAGGTTCGGGCATTTTCCGGAGTACCGGGGAGTTACTGGAACCCCCCGGAGGGTTAATGGGCCTTCATGGGCCTTAGTGGAAGAGAGGAGGAGGCGGCCAAGTGGAGGGGCGCGCCCCCAAGCCCAATCCAAATCGGGGAGGGGGGCAACCCCCCTTTCCTTCTCTCCTTCTTCCTCTTTCCTTGCCCTCTTAGTTGGACTAGGAAAGGGGGAACCTACTCCTAGTAGGAGTAGGATTCCCCCCTTGGCGCGCGCCCCTTGAGGCCGGCCGACCCCCTCCTCCACTCCTTTATATACGGGGGAGGGGGCACCCACACAAGTTGATTTCTTAGCCGTGTGCGGTGCCCCCGTCCACAGTTTTCCATCTTGGTCATATTGTCGTAGTGCTTAGGCGAAGCCCTGCGTCGGTAACTTCATCATCACCGTCCACACGCCGTCATGCTAACGGTACTCTCCCTCGGCCTCGCTGGATCTAGAGTTCGAGGGATGTCACTGAGCTGAACGTGCGCAGATTGTGGAGGTTCTGTGATACGTCCATTTTGCATCATGCTTTTATTTCAATATTTATTGCATTATGGGCTGTTATTACACATTATGTCACAATACTTATGCCTATTCTCGCTTATTTTACAAGGTTTACATAAAGATGGAGAATGCCGACAGCTGGGATTCTGGGCTGGAAAAGGAGCAAAAATGAGAGACCTATTCTGCACAGCTCCAAAAGTCCTGAAACTTAACGGATGATGTTTTCCAAATATATAAAAAAATACTGAGCGCAAGAACCTCACCAGGGGGGCCACACCCTTCCCACGAGGGTGGGGGGCGCGCCCTACCCCCCAGGGCGCGCCCCCCTACCTCGTGGGCCCCATGGTGGCCCTCCGGTGGCCATCTTCTGCTATATGGAGTCTTTCGATGGGAAAAAATCATAAGCCATCTTCTCGGACAAAACTCCGCCTCCACGAGGCGGAACCTTGATGGAATCAATCTAGGGCTCTAGCGGAGCTGTTCTGCCGGGGAAACTTCCCTCCCGGAGGGGGAAATCATCGCCATCGTCATCACCAATTCTCCTCTCATCGGGAGAGGGCAATCTCCATCAACATCTTCATCAGCACCATCTCATCTCAAAACCCTAGTTCACCTCTTGTATCCAATTCTTGTCTCCAAGTCCGGGATTGGTGCTAGTAGGTTGCTAGTAGTGTTAATTACTCCTTGTAGTTGATGCTAGTTGGTTTAATTGGTGGAAGATCATATGTTTAGATCCTATATGCATATTAATACCCCTCTGATTATGAACATGTTTATGCTTTGTGAGTAGTTACTTTTGTTCCTGAGGACATGGGAGAAGTCTTTCTATTAGTAGTCATGTGAATTTGGTATTCGTTCGATATTTTGATGAGATGTATGTTGTCTCTCCTCTAGTGGTGTTATGTGAACGTCAACTAGATGAAACCTCTCCATTATTGGGCCTAGAGGAAGGCATTGGGAAGTAATCAGTAGATGATGGGTTGCTAGAGTGACAGAAGCTTAAACCCTAGTTTATGCGTTGCTTCGTAAGGGGCTGATTTGGATCCATATGTTTCATCCTATGGTTAGGTTTACCTTAATACTTTTGTTGTATTTGCGGATGCTTGCAATAGAGGTTAATCATAAGTGGGATGTTTGTACAATTAAGGACAGCACCCAAGCACCGGTCCACCCACATACCAAATTATCAAAGTATCGAACGCGAATCATATGAACGTGATGAAAACTAGATTGACGATATTCCCATGTGTCCTCGGGAGCGCTTTACATCATATAAGAGTATGTCCAGGCTTGTCCTTTGCTACAAAAGGATTGGTCCACCTTGCTGCACTTTATTTACTTTTGTTACTTGTTGCTCGTTACAAGTTATCCTATCACAAAACTATCTGTTACCACTTATTTCAGTACTTGCAGAGAATACCTTGCTGGAAACCGCTTATCATTTCCTTCTGCTCCTCGTTGGGTTCGACACTCTTACTTATCGAAAGGACTACGATAGATCCCCTATACTTGTGGGTCATCAAGACTCTTTTCTGGCGCTGTTGCCGGGGAGTGAAGCGCCTTTGGTAGGTGGAATTTGGTAAGGAAAAATTTATATAGTGTGCTGAAATTTACTGTCACTTGTTACCATGGAAGGTAATCCTCTGAGGGGATTGTTTGGGGTATCTTCACCCCGACCAGTAGAGCAAAGAGTTACTCCTCAACCTACTGAACCTACTGAAAATGAATATGAAAATGAAAATGCTTGCTTTGAAATTCCTTCGGTATGATAGAAAAACTGCTAGCTAATCCTTTTTTAGGAGATGGAACAAAACATCCTGATGAACATCTGATATATGTGGATCAAGTTTGTGGATTATTTAAGCTTGCAGGTGTACCCAAAAATGTTGTTAAGAATAAGGTCTTTCCCTTATCTTTGAGGGGAGATGCATCGACATGGTATAGGCTATGTGATGATATGAGGTATTGGAATTACAAACGATTGAAATTGGAATTTCATTAGAATTTTTATCCTATGCATCTTGTTCATCATGATCGCAATTATATATATAATTTTTGGCCTCGCGAAGGAGAAAGCATCGCTCAAGCTTGGGGAGGCTTAAATCAATGTTATATTCATGCCCCAATCATGAGCTCTCAAGAGAAATGATTATTCAAAAAAATTATGCTCGGCTTTCTGGTAACAATCGCACCATGCTTGATACTTCTTGTGCTGGCTCTTTTATGATGAAGACTATTGAATTCAAATGGGATTTATTGGAAAGAATTAAACGCAACTCTGAAGATTGGAACCTCGACAATGGTAAGGAGTCAGGTATGACACCTAGTTTTGATTGTGTTAAATATTTTATGGATACCGATATTTTTCATAAATTTAGCACTAAATATGGACTTGACTATGAGATAGTAGCTTCTTTCTGTGAATCTTTTGCTACTTATGTTGATCTCCCCAAGGAGAAGTGGTTTAAATATCAACCTCCCATAGAAGTAAAAGTAGCTGCACCTATTAAAGTTGAAGAAAAGACTATTACTTATAATGATCCTATTGTTCCTACTTCTTATGTTGAGAAACCACCTTTCCCTGTTAGGATAAAGGATCATGCTAAAGCTTCAACTGTGGTTCGTAAAAGCAATATTAAAACATATACACCTCCTGAGCAAGTTAAAGTTGAACCTAATATTGCTATTGTTAAAGATCTCTTGTCTGATAATATTGATGGGCATGTTATTTATTTTGTAATGAAACTGCTAGAATTGCTAAACCCCGTGATAAAGATAAACCTAGACCTGTAGTAGGCATGCCTGTTATTTCTGTTAAAATAGGAGATCATTGTTATCATGGCTTATGTGATATGGGTGCTAGTGCTAGTGCAATACCTTATTCCTTATACAAAGAAGTTATGCATGATATTGCACCTGCAGAGATGGAAGATATTGATGTCACAATTAAACTTGCCAATAGAGATATTATTTCACCAATGGGATTTGTTAGAGATGTTGAAGTCTTATGTGGGAAAACTAAATATCTTGTTGATTTTCTTGTTCTTGGTTCCCCACAAGATAGCTTTTGCCCCATTATATTTGGTAGACCCTTCTTAAATACTGTTAACGCCACCATAGATTGCAAAAGAGATACTGTTACTGTCGGTTTAGATGATATGACTCATGAATTTAATTTTTCTAAATTTAGTAGACAACACCGTGAAGAAGAATTACCTAGTAAGGATGAAATTATTGGTCTTGCTTCTATTGCCGTACCTCCTAGTGATCCTTTAGAACAATATTTGCTAGACCATGAAAACGATATGTTTATGAATGAAAGAAGGGAATTAGATGAAGTATTCTTTAAACAGGAACCTATTCTGAAAAATAATTTACCTGTTGAAATCCTAGGGGATCCTCCTCCACCCAAGGGTGATCCCGTGTTTGAGCTTAAACCGTTACCTGATACCCTTAAATATGCTTATCTTGATGAGAAAAAGATATATCATGTTATTATTAGTGCTAACCTTTCAGAGCATGAAGAAGAGAGATTATTGAAAACTCTGAAGAAGCACCGTGCTGCTATTGGGTATACTCTTGATGATCTTAAGGGCATTAGTCCCACTCTATGTCAACATAAAATTAATTTGGAAGAAGATGCTAAACCAGTTTGTGATCATCAACGCCATCTGAATCCTAAAATGAAAGAAGTGGTAAGAAAGGAGATACTAAAGCTCCTTGAGGCAGGTATAATTTATCCCGTTGCTGATAGTCAGTGGGTAAGCCCTGTCCATTGTGTCCCTAAGAAAGGAGGTAGTACTGTTGTTGCTAATGATAAAGATGAATTGATTCCTCAAAGAATTATTATAGGTTATAGGATGGTAATTGATTTCCGCAAATTAAATAAGGCTACTAAAAAAGATCTTTACCCCTTATCTTTTATCGATCAAATGCTAGAAAGATTATCCAAACATACACATTTTTGCTTTCTAGATGGTTATTCTGATTTCTCTCAAATACCTGTGTTAGCCAAAGATCAATCAAAGACTACTTTTACATGCCCTTTTGGTACTTTTGCTTATAGACGTATGCCTTTTGGTTTATGTAATGCACCTGCTACCTTTCAAAGATGCATGATGGCTATATTCTCTGACTTTTGTGAAAATATTTGTGAGGTTTTCATGGACAACTTTTCCGTCTATGGGTCTTCTTTTGATGATTGCTTGAGAAACCTTGATCGAATTTTGCAGAGATGTGAAGAAACTAATCTTGTCTTGAATTGGGAAAAGTGCCACTTTATGGTTAATGAAGGTATTGTCTTGGGTCATAAAGTTTCTGAAAGAGGTATTGAAGTTGATAAAGCCAAGGTTGATGCTATTGAAAAGATGCCATGTCCCAAGGACATCAAAGGTATAAGAAGTTTCCTTGGTCATGCCGGTTTTTATAGGAGGTTCATTAAGGACTTCTCAAAAATCTCTCGGCCTCTGACTAATTTATTACAAAAAGATATACCATTTGTCTTTGATGATGATTGTGTAGAAGCATTTGAAATACTTAAGAAAGCATTGATTTCTGCACCTATTGTTCAGCCACCTGATTGGAATTTACCCTTTGAAATTATGTGCGATGCTAGTGATTATGATGTAGGTGTTGTTCTAGGACAAAGAGTTGATAAGAAACTAAATGTTATTCAATATGCTAGTAAAACTCTAGACAATGCTCAAAGAAATTATGCTACCACTGAAAAAGAATTCTTAGCAGTTGTATTTGCTTGTGATAAGTTTAGACATTATATTGTTGATTCTAAAGTAACTATTCACACTGATCATGCTGCTATTAAATATCTTATGGAAAAGAAAGATGCTAAACCTAGACTTATTAGATGGGTTCTCTTGCTACAAGAATTTGATTTGCATATTGTAGATAGAAAAGGAGCTGAGAACCCCGTTGCAGACAACTTGTCTAGGTTAGAAAATGTGCTTGATGACCCACTACCTATTGATGATAGTTTTCCTGATGAGCAATTAAATGTCATAAATGCTTCCCATACTGCTCCATGGTATGCTGATTATGCTAATTACATTGTTGCTAATTTATACCACCTAGTTTCACATACTAGCAAAAGAAAAAGTTCTTCTATGATTTGAGGCATTACTTTTGGGATGACCCACATCTTTATAAAGAAGGAGTAGATGGTGTAATTAGACGTTGTGTACCTGAGCATGAACAGGAACAGATCCTATGCAAGTGTCACTCCGAAGCTTATGGAGGACACCATGCTGGAGATAGAACTGCACATAAGGTACTGCAATCTAGTTTTTATTGGCCTACTCTCTTCAAGGATGCCCGTAAGTTTGTCTTACCGTGTGATGAATGTCAAAGAATTGGTAATATCAGTAGACGTCAAGAAATGCCTATGAATTATTCACTTGTTATTGAACCGTTTGATGTTTGGGGCTTTGACTATATGGGACCTTTTCCTTGCTCTAATGGTTATACACATATTTTAGTTGTTGTTGATTACGTTACTAAGTGGGTAGAAGCTATTCCAACTAGTAGTGTTGATCATAACACTTCTATTAAAATGCTTAAAGAAGTTATTTTTCCAAGATTTGGTCCCTAGATATTTAATGACTGATGGTGGTTCACATTTTATTCATGGTGCCTTCCGTAAAATGCTTGCTAAATATGATGTTAATCATAGAATTGCATCTCCTTGTCACTCTCAGTCTAGTGGTCAAGTAGAATTGAGTAATAGAGAGATCAAATTAATTTTGCAAAAGACTGTTAATAGGTCTAGAAAAAATTGGTCAAAGAAACTTGATGATGCATTATGGGCCTATAGAACTGCATATAAAAATCCTATGGGTATGTCTCCGTATAAAATGGTCTATGGAAAAACATGTCACTTGCCTCTCGAACTAGAACACAAGGCTTATTGGGCTATTAAAGAACTTAATTATGATTTTAAACTTGCCGGTGAGAAGTGGTTATTTGATATTAGCTCCCTTGATGAATGGAGAACCCAAGCCTACGAAAATGCCAAGTTGTTTAAAGAAAAAGTTAAAAGATGGCATGACAAAAGGATACAAAAGCGTGAGTTTAATGTAGGTGACTATGTATTGCTATACAACTCTCGTTTAAGATTTTTTGCAGGAAAACTTCTCTCTAAATGGGAAGGTGCCGGGGTAGCTGATCCACGGGCACCTATGGGACCGGCGGACCGAGTCCCTTTCGGTTCGGCGGGGGCGGAGGTCGCGCAAAGAGCAGATCGAGGCGGAGCACGCGAGCGATTTACTCAGGTTCGGGCCGCATGGATGCGTAAAACCCTACTCCTGCTTTGTGGATTTGTATTGATTTCTAGCTCGGGAGTGCGGAGTGCTACAGTACACACCGGCGGCTAGCAGGACCGAGCGTGAGTGTATGAACTGGCTAACCCCCCCCCCCCATGTTGCACACGGGCCTCCTTTTATATGCTCAAGGGGCTACCCACAGGTGGCAACGGAGTTGAAGGGCAAAAATGGAAAGGTGTTGTGGTAGGCACAGCTACCTGTTACAGTGTTATCATACCTAACCCTGACGGCAGGGGACAAGGGCATTAATTGCCCGTCTGTGTCGCCTAAACAGTACCGAAAGGGACCGCTAGGGACGCCACCGTTTGCCACGATGGTTATCTTGTCAGCGCCTGCTTGCCACCTCGCACCCCTAGCTGCACGGCCTCCTGCCACATGCGCTCGGGAGGGTCCCAGAGCGACACGTGGCGGGTGTGCTGGAGCGCGGGCACGAAGTGGGGGTTTCCCGCGGCAAGCTCCTTGCCGCGGTCGTCGTCTTGTCGTGTTCGGGAGCTTGTCGCTCACCGGGCCTTGCCGGGACGCGTGGCGCGTCGCGGCAAGTTTTCTTGGTATGCCTTGGTTGGCCTTCCCGGCAAGCTCCTCTTGCCGGGGTCCTTGGATGCTTTTGCTAGCCTTCCCGGCAAGCTCCTCTTGCCGGGGCCTTGGTTTGAGTACTTTGTTCTTGAATGGTCTTCAATGTAGCCGCGGAGGGTCTTGGCGGCCACCGCGGCAAGCCTTGCCGCGGGGTGCTGCGACTGCCCGTGCACAAGTTCGGGATACTAGGGTACCCCTACTCTAGTACACCGACAGGAGCCCCCGGGCCTGGGCCAGACACGGTGCCGAGCGCTGTTGGGCCAGGCCCAAAACAGTGCACGGGCACGCGCGGCCTAGGTCAAGCCGCATATCTCTCCGCTTCCACCGCGCACGCCCAGAACGGCACGCGTCAAACGCGGCGTCGTGGGTGACGTGGGCGGCGTGCGCGGGGCTAAGCCTCGCGAGCATGCGTCAAGCCATGATGAAGGGGACGGTTCACGCCCTCCTACCTAAACGGAGGTAGGCGTGGGGGCGTGGTGCATTTACTGGACGGGGCCGGTGTGCGGTTTTTGAGGCGTCCACTCCCCGCGATCACGGGGTGGGGCGAGGCCGCCTCATCCGTCGCCTCGGTTCTGCATCCCCGCCACGCGGCTCCCATGCGCTTGGGGTCGCGGACGGTGGAAGTGGGAATCTGGGCCGTCGCGAGCAGAGGCAGCGGGTCGGCCCCGACTCCCTGCTCTTCCCATGCCTTGATTCGCTGAGCGAGGCGGCCGAGCCCCCACCTCGCTCCTTTATAAAGAGCGGGAGGGGAGCACGGAAGCCCGCACTCTCTTGTCTCCTCCTTTCTTCAGCTCCTGCTCCCCTTTCTCTCATTCGCCATGGAGAAACGGAACCCTGGCCCTTCATCGGTGGCGGCGAGGGTCACCGCCAGACAGCGCACCTCTCCCTCTCCCGCGCCCGTGGTGGCAGAGCCAGCCATAAGGGGAAGAGGGAGGGGGCGAGGTCGTGGACGAGGTCGAGGACGAGGTCGAGGCGCTCGGGGAAGAGGCGGACGGGGCGGCGCGCCAGCTTCGCCTCCGCCAGCGGCTCCTCCCCCCACGGCGGTCCATATAGGGGACGACCCTTGCGAGTTCTTCGTCAGGCTGCGCCGGGCGCCTCGTCGTCGCCTCCGGCTTCCAGCTCCGTTTGCGAGCGCGATGGAGTTGGACCCGCCCGAGACACTAAGACTGCACATGAGGGGCTGTGGGATCAGCGGCACGCGAGTCCGCGTTGTATCCCCAGCCCCTAATGTGATGTATCTTGATCGAGGGTGGAAGATGTTCGCCCGCATCCACAGCCTGATGGAGGGGTTTACCCTCCATTTTAAGTTGATGGAGGGCGATCTCCTCTCCGTCAAGGTCTTCGGGTGCTTCGGCACTCGGGCGAAGTGCTGCGTGGACAGCTCCTCCGATAGCGAAGGCTCCCCCTCGAGCGAGAGTGACGAGGAGGAGAGCGACAGCGACGATGAGGGTAGCGGGCGGCGGGATGGCGGGTCCGACTAGGTGTCGGGCGCCGCTCCGCGCGGCACCGGTGACCCCATCATCCGTGTCGCCGGCTCCTTGAACTCCCCGGGGGCGTCTCCTTGGGCGGCTGGCGTAGGGAGGCTGCGGAAGGGGAAGAGGGCTAGCGACAAGGCCGTCAGGTCGGAGTACGAGGGCGTGGTGCCCTCGATAGCGTGCTGACGTCCTGCCACCCCGTCTTCGAGCCCCGCTTCCGGCGCCGCCATCACCGTCCAGCCTTCAGACGGCCCCCGGGATGTTCTCTTGGTGTCTACTGGCACCCGTAGCTCGCCTAGGCGCCCCTTTTGCCCTTTTCGCCTCCTTGACCTACCTCCTGAAGAGAGGGACAGGAAAGGGATTACGGGCATCTTATCTTTTTAATTTGTAAGCCTTCGGGCCTTAGCTGCATCTAAAACTTGTAATCCTCTCTTTCATGTTTTTCATCCTCTATGGACTGTACCTGAGTGGGATGTTTTTTAATGAAAAGGGGATGTTTGCCGGGTTATTTGTCTCGCGGGTTGAACCCACGCCAAGGAGCAAATCCTTGGTATCCCTCGGACAGACAGTTCGCCTCCCGGCAACAGGCCCTGCCGCCTTCCCACGTCGCTCGACCTTTCTCACGCCTTTGACGGAGGCGGGAACGAGGTGGGTGCGGCCTCCTCGTTTCATCCCTTTGCTGCCGCGACTACGACCAAACTTGGCCCCGGGAACAGTCCCCAGGGCCTAGAGTTGAGGGAGCATGGCAGTTTTCGGGAAGAAACGCGGTTTCGCATTCCCCAGACCATAAGAGGATGCATGGTGAGGGACGAAAGACTTATCTGATATTGCAGCCCCCGGCAACTCTGGCTTGCCGTGGACGAATCTTGGCACTCGCAGCCCCCAGCAATATTGGCTTGCCGGGGCCCGGGTGCCGGCGCGCCCTTCTTCTCCTTTTCACCCTGAAGCAGTCTGGCCAGGATATGCGAGCCCTGCGAACGAAAGAAAAGCAAAGGGACGGACACTCGACCTCTAAGCTAGGGGTTAGCCGCTGTTAGGCACTATCAACCCTAACCAAGGACAAGACTCGACCTAGCATGCATGCCATAACCCCGGGGTGTCAGCGCTTCATTTACTGGTGCTCAGGGTCTGCGCCTGGCTCTGTACAAAGGATTACATGCAACAGTGGCAAGACTTGTACAGAAGGGTGGTTGCCGGACAGGGTCCGACAACCGCGCCTTACGGGTAAAACTTACGAAGATGCTCGATGTTCCAGGAGTTGCTCACTGGTACACCATCTTCGGTCTCAAGGCGGACAGCGCCAGGCCTTGTGACTCGCTTCACCCGGTAAGGGCCTTCCCACTTCGGCGTCAACTTGTTGGAATTCTTGGCGGACTGAACGCGCTGAAGAACAAGGTCGCCTTCCTCGAGACTTCTGGCATTGACTCTGCGGCTATGGTAACGGCACAGAGCTTGCTGGTAGCGAGCAGCTCGCACAGCAGCCTGAAGACGGTCTTCCTCAAGGAGCAGCGCATCATCTTGCCGCAGCTGCTCTTGCTCGAGCTCATCATAAGCGAGCACTCGAGGTGACCCGTATACGAGTTCCGTGGGGGTAACTGCCTCTGCTCCATAGACTAGAGCGAAAGGTGTCTGTCCAGTGGCTCGATTTGGCGTCGTTCTGATCGACCAAAGAGCCACCGGCAGCTCCTCGATCCAGTTTCTTCCGCACTTGTGCAGCCTGTCGAAAGTTCTGGTCTTGAGCCCGCGCAGCACTTCAGCATTTGCCCTCTTCGCTTGACTGTTGCTTCTCGGGTGAGCAACAGAAGCGAAGCAGATCTTGGCGCCAAGATCTTGGACGTATTGCATGAAGGTGCGGCTTGTGAATTGTGTGCCGTTGTCGGTGATTATCCTGTTAGGGATCCCGAAGCGGCAAACAATCGACCTGAAGAACTTGACGGCTGACTGTGCGGTCACCTTCCTCACTGGTTCCACTTATGGCCACTTTGTGAACTTGTCGATTGTGACGTACAAGTACTCAAAGCCCCCGATTGCTCGGGGAAAGGGGCCGAGGATGTCGAGCCCCCAGACCGAAAATGGCCAGGATAAAGGGATTGTCTGGAGAGCTTGAGCTGGTTGGTGTATCTTCTTGGAATGGAACTGGCACGCTTCACACTTGGTTACTTGTGCAGTTGCATCCTGGAGGGCTGTCGGCCAAAAGAAACCTTGCCGGAATGCTTTGCCGACAAGTGCTCTTGCGCCAATGTGGTGTCCACATATGCCTCCATGTATCTCTGCCAACAGCTTTTGTCCGTCTTCCCGGTGAATACACTTCAATTTCACACCGTTGAGTCTTCTTCTGTACAGTGTCTTGTCGATAAACTGGTACATACTTGACTACTGGGCTACTCTTTCCGCTTCTTCTTGCTCTTCGGGAAGTTCTCCTGTCTGAAGGAAACGGACAATCTGCTGCGCCCATGTTGGAGCTTGTGGCTCGACAACAAGGACTAAAGGCAACTCTGCTACTGCGGGAACATCCGCTTCTACGGCAAGTACCTGCGGCTCTGCCGGAGCATGATGTTCCCCGACAAGCTTGCCGGGGCGAAACTTGCCGGGAGCTTCTGCTTCAACGGAACAAACCCTAGGGCTTGCCGGAGCATCTTGCCCCTCAGTGCTCTTAGTGTTGATCTTGGAGACTGCTGCGGGAACATCCGCTTCTACGGCGAGAAGCTGCGTCTCTGCCGGAGCTTGACGTTCCCCGACAAGCTTGCCGGAGCAAAACTTATCGGGAGCTTCTGCTTCGACGGAACAAACCCTAGGGCTTGCCGGAGCAGACTGCTCCTCAGCGCCTTCGGCGTTGATCTTAGGGACATTCTTGGCGGCGGCTTCAGGAAGCTCTGCCGGCAAATAGTCACCTGAAATCAACTTCCTCTTCTTGCTCTGTCCAGTTGACGGCGTTACGGATGGCTGAGTCAGCTTGAGCACAAAGGTCCCTGGTTCCACAGGTAACTTAAGTGCGGCACACTTTGACAGGCCATCAGCAATGGCGTTGTGAGCTCTTGGAACATGCTCCATTTGTAGGCCGTCAAAGTGCTCTTCTAGCTTTCTCACTTCGTCAACGTAAGCTTCCATCAACGGACTCTGATAATTCTTGTTTACTTGGCGGACGACAAGCTGTGAGTCACCCCTGACAATGAGCTTCTTGATACCAAGGTCTGCCGCGATCCTGAGGCCCGCAAGCAATCCCTCATACTCTGCAGTATTGTTTGTTTCTTGCTCCTTGGGAAAGTGCATCTGGACTACGTACTTGAGGTGCTCTCCGGTGGGTGCGATAAGCAGCACACCAGCACCGGCGCCTTGCAGCGAAAAGGCACCATCAAATTACATCAGCCACTCTTTGCTTGCTTCCTTGTCGGGGATGCTCGTTTCTGGAATTTCTTCATCTGGTGTTGGCGTCCATTCTGCTATAAATTCTGCCAATGCTCTGCTCTGGATAGTTGAAGTGCTTTCAAACTTGAGGCCAAAGCTTGACAGTTCCAATGCCCACTCAACAATCCTGCCTGTCGCTTCTGGATTCTGCAGTATCCTCTTCAGCGGAAAGCGAGTGACAACTGTGATCTCATGTGCTTGGAAGTAATGGCGCAGCTTTCTCGAGGCCATGAGAAGGCCGAAAAGCAATTTCTGCACACCAGAGTACCTTGACCTAGCCCCCTGCAGGAGGGAACTGACAAAGTAAACTGGGCGCTGCACCATTTTCTTCTGTGTCTCCTCGTGCATCTGCGCAGATCCATCTTTGTCGGGACCAGAGCTTGCCGGGGAAGCTCCCTGCTTGTCGCTGGATGCGCTTGCCGCGGTCGCTGGCTCATCATCTGCCTCCCTCTCTGCTACTAACGCAGCACTAACCACTTGATTGGTTGCCGCTATGTACAGCAGCAACTTCTCTTGTGGCTTAGGTGCGACAAGTATTGGAGGGGAGGACAGGTATCTCTTCAGGTCTTGCAGCGCAGCCTCCGCTTCCGGAGTCCATTTCATTGGACCTGCCTTTTTCAATAATTTGAAAAATGGCAGGGCGCGCTCAGCAGACCGAGAGATAAACCTGCTGAGAGCAGCCACGCAACCGGCAAGTTTCTGTACATCCTTGACGCGCTTTGGTGCTTCAATCTGCTCAATGGCCTTGATCTTGTCGGGATTGGCTTCAATTCCCCGCTGAGACACGAAGAACCCGAGAAGCTTGCCGGAGGGAACTCCAAACACACACTTCTCTGGGTTGAGCTTGAGGCTGATCTTGCGCAGATTTGCAAAGGTCTCGTCTAAGTCTTGAGTCAGGGTTGCCCTGTCCTTGCTCTTGACTACTATATCATCCATGTAGGCTTCCACATTTCTGTGTATTTGTGGCTCAAGAGCAACATGGACTACTCTTGCAAATGTCGAACCAGCATTTTTTAATCCGAAAGGCATCCGTACGAAACAGTACGTGCCACATGGAGTAATTAATGCGGTCTTCTCCTCATCCTCTTCTGCCATGAAGATCTGATGGTATCCTGAGTATGCGTCAAGAAATGAAAGCAAATCACATCCGGCTGTGGAGTCAACAATCTGGTCAATGCGCGGCAAAGGAAATGGGTCTTTGGGACAAGCTTTGTTAACATCGGTGAAATCGATGCAAAGCCTCCATTTCCCGTTTGCCTTGCGCACGACTACAGGATTGGCCAACCACGTGGGATGGAGCACTCCTCTGACAAGGCCTGCTGCTTCCAGTTTCTTGATCTCTTCTGCAATGAATTCTTGGCGCTCCACTGCCTGCTTCCTGACTTTCTGCTTGACGGGCCGCGCATGAGGACAAACGGCAAGGTGGTGCTCGATCACTTTCCTGGGAACACCGGGGATGTCAGACAGCTGCCATGCAAACACGTCGACATTCGCCCGCAGGAAGGTAACGAGCGCGCTTTCCTATTTAGGGCCGAGCGTGGCACTGATGGTGAAGGTACCACCAGTGCCGTCCTCCTTGGCGGGTACCTTCTTCATCTCTGGCGGAGCTGCCATTGTCTTCTTGGACTTGCCGGTGGAGCTCGATGGTGCGTCCTCAACGGTAGCGCAGCACTCCGAAGAGGTGCGCTTGCCGGAGTGGGCATCAGAACTCTTGCCGGACTTGGTCTTCTTCCCCCCGGGAGCTTCAGCGGCAAGTGGATCGCGATCTGCCGTGGCTGCTGCTTCCCGGTAGATCTTGTCGGCACAGATAAGAGCATCCTTCTTGTCGCCAGGGACAGAAATGACGCTTATCGGGCCTGGCATCTTCAGCATGTTATATGCGTAGTGAGAGGCTGCCATGAACTTGGCGAGTGCTGGACGGCCAAGTATCCCATTGTAGGGCAATGGGATATCGGCAACGTCGAATGTGACCTTCTCAGTCCTGAAGTTTAGCTCGCTGCCAAATGTTACCGGCAGCGTGACCTTCCCCTTCGGCTTGCTCCTTCCCGGGTTGATTCCTTGGAATGTGCCGGTCTCTTCGAGCTCGCTGTCAAGGATTTGGAGTTTCTGGAGTACAGCGGAGGAGATCAGGTTCAAGCCGGCCCCACCGTCAACTAACATCTTAGTGACCTTGAGGTTGCGGATAGTTGGCGAAACCAACATCGGCAGGCACCCGACCGCAGTTGTGCGATCAGGGTGGTCCTCAATGTCAAAGATGATAGGCGTGCTGGACCATTTCAGAAGCTTGCGCGATTCGACAGGCGGTTCCGCTGCATTGACTTCCCGCGCCCATTGCTTGAGTTGGCGGTGTGAAGTGTGCAGAGAAGCACCGCCGTCAACGCACAAGACCTCTGTGGCTTTCTGAAACTCCTGTTCACTGGTCTCAACATCATCCATGTCTTCATCGTCGTCATCTTCATCGTTGTCGCGGCCGCGGGGAGGCCTGTCTCCTTGCCGCTGCTTGGCCTTGCCGCGGCGTCCTCCCCGTCCGGCGCGCTTCTTGCCGGATTCTTCAGCACCCCCTTGGGCCCTCTCCTTGTCACGCCGCTCGTACTCAGCTCTTTGCTGCTGGACAAGCTGCTCGACTTTCTTGCAGCTCCGGAGGTCATGGCCCTTGGTGCGGTGAATCTTGCAGTATTGGTTGTCGGAGCCGTCCTGCTTGTCGGTGGACGCCATAGCCTGACAGTTGGTGCATGCGGCAACCTCCTTGCCGGAGCTACCGACCTTGGCTCGCTTGGCGCCGCCGTCGCTGCTGGACTGCTCAACGACCAGCACCTCCTTGTTCTGCTTCTTCCTGTTGTTGCGCCGCCGGTTTTTCTTTGCCGGGGCGGCATCCTCGCTGTCAGACCCCCCTGCTCCAGCGCTTTCTCCGGGGAATTTCCTCCCTTCCTCAGCGCGTGCACACTTGTCGGCCAGGGCATATAGCTCGCTGACGTCCCGAATCTTGCACATCGCCATCTCCTCCCGCATCCTGCGGTTACGCACGTTCTGATGGAACGCGCTAATTACCGCGGCAGGGTGGATATTTGGGATGTTGTGCTGTACACGGCTGAACCTCTAGATATACTTGCGCAGGGGCTCTCCTTCCTTCTGGACGAGCAGATGAATATCACTCTCTTGGCCATGAGGTTTGTGGCCGCCTGTGAAGGCGCCGACAAACTGATGGCATAGATCAGCCCAGGAGGATATGGAGTTGTCTGGCAAGTGCATGAGCCAGGACCTGACGTTGGGCTTGAGCACCAACGGGAAGTAGTTGGCAAGAATCTTATCGTCCCGCCCCCCAGCAGCCTGCACCGCGATGGTGTAGATGCTGAGGAACTCCGACGGATGCGACTTGCCGTCGTACTTCTCGGGTACATCTGGTTTGAAATTCTTCGTACTGGGCCACTGGACTTGCCGCAGCTCACGAGTGAACGCAGGGCAACCTACCGCGTACGGCAAGTCGCCTGGCTCCTCCGGCGCATGCATGTCAACAGAGGGCCCAGCGCGCTGGTCTGATTGGCGCCGCGCTTCTCTCCGGCGCTCGATGCGACTACGAGCGTCTTCTTGTTGTTGTTCTTGAAGAACTTGGCGCTGATCGCGACGAGCTCGCGGATCTTACGACGCGGTGGAGTCGCTGTCGAGGTGGACCCGGCGAGTCGACGATCTTGGCCTTCGGGGTGGAGAGTGCACAGTAGTTGCACCCCCACCAGTCTTGTCGTCTCTGGCTCGTGCCTGGCTGGCTTGCCGCGGCTGATACGCGCTCGGCTGCCGTGGAGTGTCGCCGTTGGCGAAGCCGATGAGACTCTGGATAGTGGCCCTCCAGTCGTCGACCTTGTCTGCCGCTGGAGGGTAGTCTAGGAGCAGCTGAGCTCGCGCCAAAGCTTCTGCTGCGGTGGCGGGTGGCGGTGGCGAACGGTGCGAGGAGCGGGATATGCTCGGACTTCTAACTACGTTAGAAGGAGCAGTATCTCGTCCAGGCGACCGTGTCTCGCTCACGCCAGCAGGTTGGCGTGCATGGTGGTCCTGAGCGCTCCGAGATCCACCAGCTCGATCTTGATCTAGCGAACGCATGGTACCGTGAGTACCATGACGCTGCCGGTCCCGCGCCTCCTGAGATGGGCGCGGTGCATGCACGGACGCCGAGGTCTTGGAGTGCGCCCGATCATTGTGGGAGTCGGCTACGCCGCCGATGGGCAGCGCAGCCTTGTCCTGTGACCGGGCAGCACCGTGAGTTCCCTCGTCGACGCGTGTCCTTCCGCCGGTGCCTGCCCCACCAACCGTTTGCTCCGGCGAGGGCTGGCTCGGCGCGGACGGAGCAGCTGCCTCCGAAACTTTCTTCTTCGGCGGCATGTTGATGAAGATAATGAAGATCTAGCTCGCGAGAACGCCGGATCTGGTTCACACAACTTCGACGCCCCCTACCTGGCGCGCCAGAGATGCCGGGGTAGCTGATCCATGGGCACCTATGGGACCGGCGGACCGGGTCCCTTTCGGTTCGGCGGGGGCGGAGGTCGCGCAAAGAGCAGATCGAGGCGGAGAACGCGAGCGATTTACCCAGGTTCGGGCCGCACGAATGCGTAAAACCCTACTCCTGCTTTGTGGATTTGTATTGATTTCTAGCTCGGGAGCGCGGAGTGCTACAGTACACACCGGCGGCTAGCAGGACCGAGCGTGAGTGTATGAACTGGCTAACCCCCCCCCCCCACGTTGCACACGGGCCTCCTTTTATATGCTCAAGGGGCTACCCACAGGTGGCAACGGAGTTGAAGGGCAAAAATGGAAAGGTGCTGTGGTAGGCACAGCTACCTGTTACAGTGTTATCATACCTAACCCTGACGGCAGGGGACAAGGGCATTAATTGCCCGTCTGTGTCGCCTAAACAGTACCTAAAGGGACCGCTAGGGACGCCACCGTTTGCCACGATGGTTATCTTGTCAGCGCCTGCTTGCCACCTCGCACCCCTAGCTGCACGGCCTCCTGCCACGTGCGCTCGGGAGGGTCCTAGAGCGACACGTGGCGGGTGTGCTGGAGCGCGGGCACGAAGTGGGGGTTTCCCGCGGCAAGCTCCTTGCCGCGGTCGTCGTCTTGTCGTGTTCGGGAGCTTGTCGCTCACCGGGCCTTACCGGGACGCGTGGCGCGTCGCGGCAAGTTTTCTTGGTATGCCTTGGTTGGCCTTCCCGGCAAGCTCCTCTTGCCGGGGTCCTTGGATGCTTTTGCTAGCCTTCCCGGCAAGCTCCTCTTGCCGGGGCCTTGGTTTGAGTACTTTGTTCTTGAATGGTCTTCAATGTAGCCGCGGAGGGTCTTGGCGGCCACCGCGGCAAGCCTTGCCGCGGGATGCTGCGACTACCCGTGCACAAGTTCGGGATACTAGGGTACCCCTACTCTATTACACCGACAGAAGGTCCTTACGTTATCGAGGAGGTCTACCGTTCCGGTGCCGTAAAAATCAACAACTTCGAAGGCACCAATCCGAAGGTGGTGAATGGTCAAAGAATCAAACACTATATCTCAGGTAATCCCATAAATGTTGAAACCAATGTTATTGAAACCGTAACCCCGGAGGAATACATAAAGGACACTTTCCGGAACGTTCCAGACACAGAAAAGGAATAGGTGTGTGGTACGGTAAGTAAACCGACTCCAAAACAGTTTTTAAGGCAATATTTCTCTGTTTTGGAATATTTAGAAAAATAAAAAAATAAGCAGCAGTCCGGGAAGGACACGAGGGCTCCATGAGGGTGGAGGGCGCGCCCTCATACCTCGTGGGCACCTCGTGTGCTCTCCGGACTCCGTTTTCGTACACGACACGTATTTTGGTCGGTAAAAATTCATTATATAATCTCCTGGGGGTTTTGACTCCCGTATCACGCAATTATCTCATGTTTGTGTTTCGAGCTGTTGCTGCTGCAGATTAGAGCAGGATGTCTTTGCAAGAGTCAGTCGGGGAGAGCCGGGTGTCTCATCCGGCACCAAGATCAACGACAAACAATCATGTTGACCCCTTTGGGCCAGCAACGGAGGAAGAGATGGAGGCTGATTTGAAGAGGATAGATGCCATGGAAGAGGATCAAGAAGTCACTTCCCACCTCCAAGCTGGATTCACAATGGGAGAACTGCAAAGCTCAGCTATTCCAAACTCGGTTATCCCTTCCAATGTTAGATTTCTTTCTTATGAGAATATGAAAAAGAGTGTCACTGGTTCTCCCGCAGCTATGCAGCACCCTTGGGTGCAGGGAGCTTTGGCTGTTACAGGAAAACTCCGAAAGGAAATAATGAACCTCAAGCAGCAAGTCAACAAGCTTGAGGAGGAGAACCGTATCTTGAGGGGCATCATCGCCAAGAATATCACATCACCATCCCCGAAAAGAGAGACATAATCACATGGGTATGGGCACTCCACTTGGCAACTGCCAAGCTTGGGGGAGTGCCCCGATATCGTATCACCATCACTTTATCTTTACCGTTTTTCTTAGTTCGATCCTTTTGGTAATATCTTGATCTAGTAGAATAAAAGTTCTTAGTATGATCTAGTCGTGAGTTTTGCTTTATTATCCTTCTAGGTAATCGAGTCTATGAGCTATATAATAAAGATTAGTGTTGAGTCAAGGGCTTGATTATTTTGCCATGATCCTAAAGGAATAAAAGAAAAGAGAAAGAAATAAAAAGAAACAAAGAGATCATATGAGTCTTATGGAGAGTAATGAGATCACATAGAAAGAGTATGATGAATAAAAGTTATTGAGGGTTGACAAACACAGTTTTGGTCATCGTTGCAATTAATAGAAAGTAATAAAGAAAGAGAGGTCTTCACATATAAATATACTATCTTGGACATCTTTTGTGATTGTGAGCACTCATTAAAATATGACATGCTAAAGAGTTGACATTGGACAAGGAAGACAACATAATGGGTTATGTTTTCTTACATCTGAGATAAATTATATTGTCTTGGATCTTCCAACATGATGAGCTTGCCTTTCCCCCTCATGCTAGCCAAATTCATTGCACCAAGTAGAGATACTACTTGTGCTTCCAAACAGCCTTAAACCAGTCTTGCCATAAGAGTCCACCATATCTTCCTATGGATTGAGTAAGATCCATCAAGTAAGTTGTCATCGGTGCAAGCAATAAAAATTGCTCTCTAAATATGTATGATTGATTGGTGTGGAGGAAATAAGCTTTATACGAGCATGTGATATGGAAGTAATAAAAGCGACAGACTGCATAATAAAGGTCCATATCACAAGTGGCAATATAAAGTGACGTTCTTTCGCATTAAGATTTTGTGCATCCAACCCATAAAAGGGCATGACAACCTCCGCTTCCCTCTGCGAAGGGCCTATCTTTTACTTTTATCTCCTACATTGCATAAGAGTCATGGTGATCTTCACCCTTCCTTTTACATTTTATCCTTTGGCAAGCACAATATGTTGGAAAGATCCCGGTATATATGGCTAATTGGATGTGAGTTTTCATGAACTATTACTGTTGACATTACCCTTGAGGTAAAACGTTGGGAGGCGAAACTATAAGCCCTTATCTTTCTCTATGTCTGATTAAAACTCCATACCCATAAGTATTGCGTGAGTGTCAGCAATTGTGAAAGATTATATGATAGTTGAGTATGTGGACTTGCTGAAAAGCTCTTATACATTGACTCTTTCCTATGTTATGATAAATTGCAATTGCTTCAATTACCGAGATTGTAGTTTGTTAGTTTTCAATGAAGTTTACGATTCATACTTGATATTGTGATTGAATTATTACTCTAGCATTAGATATTATATGACAAATAATTATGTAAGTTGCTGTTCTAAGAATGATCATGATGCCCTCATGTCCGTATTTTATTTTTATCGGCACCTCTATCTCTAAACATGTGGACATATTTTTCGATTTCGGCTTTTCGCTTGAGGACAAGCGAGGTCTAAGCTTGGGGGAGTTGATACGTCGATTTTGCATCATGCTTTTATATCAATATTTATTGCATTTGGGTTGTTATTACACATTATGTCACAATACTTATGCCTATTCTCTCTTATTTTACAAGGTTTACATAAAGAGGGAGAATGCCGGCAGCTGGGATTCTGGGCTGGAAAAGGAGCAAATATTAGAGACCTATTCTGCACAGCTCCAAAAGTCCTGAAACTTCACGGATGATGTTTTCCAAATATATAAAAAATACTGAGCACAAGAACCTCACCAGGGGGGCCACACCCTTCCCACGAGGGTGGGGGCGCGCCATACCCCCCAAGGCGCGCGCCCCCCTACCTCGTGGGCCCCCTGGTGGTCCTCCGGTGGCCATCTTCTGCTATATGGAGTCTTTTGATGGGAAAAAATCATAAGCCATCTTCTTGAACAAAACTCCGCAGCCACGAGGCGGAACCTTGGCGGAATCAACCTAGGGCTCTGGCGGAGCTGTTCTACCGGGGAAACTTCCCTCCCGGAGGGGGAAATCTTCGCCATCATCATCACCAACGCTCCTCTCATCGGGAGAGGTCAATCTCCATCAACATCTTCATCAGGACCATCTCATCTCAAAACCCTAGTTCATCTCTTGTATCCAATTCTTGTCTCCAAGTCCGGGATTGGTGCTAGTAGGTTGCTAGTAGTGTTAATTACTCCTTGTAGTTGATGCTAGTTGGTTTAATTGGTGGAAGATCATATGTTCAGATCCTATATGCATATTAATACCCCTCTGATTATGAACATGTTTATGCTTTGTGAGTAGTTACTTTTGTTCTTGAGGACATGGGAGAAGTCTTGCTATTATTAGTCATGTGAATTTGGTATTCGTTCGATATTTTGATGAGATGTATGTTGTCTCTCCTCTAGTGGTGTTATGTGAACGTCGACTACATGACACTTCACCATTATTTGGGCCTAGAGGAAGGCATTGGGAAGTAATAAGTAGATGATGGGTTGCTAGAGTGACAGAAGTTTAAACCCTAGTTTATGCGTTGCTTCGTAAGGGGCTGATTTGGATCCATATGTTTCATGCTATGGTTAGGTTTACCTTCATACTTTTGTTGTATTTGCGGATTCTTGTAGTAGAGGTTAATCATAAGTGGGATGTTTGTCCAAGTAAGGATAGCACCCAAGCACCGGTCCACCCACATACAAAATTATCAAAGTACCAAACGCGAATCATATGAACGAGATGAAAACTAGCTTGACGATATTCCCATGTGTCCTCGGGAGCGCTTTACATCATATAAGAGTTTGTCTAGGCTTGTCCTTTGCTACAAAAGGATTAGGCCACCTTGCTGCACTTTATTTACTTTTGTTACTTGTTGCTCATTACAAATTATCCTATCACAAAACTATCTGTTACCACTTACTTCAGTACTTGCAGAGAATACCTTGCTGGAAACCGCTTATCATTTCCTTCTGCTCCTCGTTGGGTTCGACACTCTTACTTACCGAAAGGACTATGATAGATCCCCTATACTTGTGGGTCATCATGTCGTGCATTCGGTACTTGATCGGTTGGATCACGAAGACGTTCGACTACATCAACTGTGTTACTTAACGCTTCCGCTTTCGGTCTATGAGGGTACGTGGACACACTCTCCCTGCTCGTTGCTATGCTTCTCCTAGATAGATCTCGCGTGATCGTAGGCAATTTTTTTGAAATACTATGTTCCCCAATAGTTTAACATAAACTTCCTCCTCAATTTTACCATTTATAAAAGCACTTTTAATGTCCATTTGGTACAAGGTAATATCATGGTGATTAGCATAGGCAAGTATGATGTGGATGGACTCAAGTCTAGCAACAGGGGCATATGTCTCACCATAGTCCATACCTTCAACTGGAGTGTAGCCTTGGGCGACGAGACATGCTTTGTTGCGAACGACTTGTCCATCTTCGTCTTGCTTGCTGCAAAACACCCATTTGGTACCGATGATGTTGTGGTTGTTGTCGGGCTTCTCGACCAATGTACACACTTGGTTTCTCTCAAAGTTGTGTAGCTCTTCTTGCATGGCATTAATCCAATCGAGATCTTCCAATGCTTCTTCAACCTTCATAGGTTCAATGCTAGAGATGGATGAATAATGTTCACAAAAATTAGCCAAACGAGTTTTTGAGCGAGTGATTCTCCCGGTATGGACATCATTGAAGATTTGTTCGACGGGATGGTCTATTGAGACTCTTACTCGAACTCGTGAGAGCTTTTGCTTGGGTCGGGGTGGAACATCTTCTTCATCATCTTGTTCTTCTTCTTAGCCTTCTTCGTTGTTGACGTTGTCGTTCTCTTGTCGAGGTGGAGAAGGAGGTTGATGAGGTTCATCTTGGTGTACTTCCTCGTTCTCTTCATCTTGGTGTGTCCCACTTGTGGATGCTTTCATGTCAACTCTTGGTTCACCTTGTTGTGAGGTGGAAGCTTCCACTTGGATGGATGAGGTACTCTCCTTCACCTCTGTTGGACGAATCTTGCCAATCGACAAGTCTTGGATTGCTTCCGAAGGGTCTTTGTCTCCTACATCAATTGACAATTGCTCTACTTGCGAGCCGTTAGATTCATCAAACTTCACATCTACCATCTCTTCAACCTTTCATGTGAAATTGTTGTAGACACGATAGGTGTGAGAGTTTGAGCCATAACCGAGTAGGAAACCCTCATGAGATTTAGGAGCAAATTTAGTATGACGATGCTTATCAAGAATATAGCACTTTGAGCCGAATACTCGAAAGTATCCAACTTGGGGTTTGTTACCGGTGAGAAGCTCGTATGCCGTCTTGCCGAGTAGCTTGTGAAGATACAAGCGATTTGTTGCATGACAAGTTGTCTCAACCGCTTCCGCCCAAAAGTGTTTTGGCGTCTTGTACTCATCAAGCATCGTTCTCTCCATCTCAATAAGAGTCCGGTTCTTCCTCTCAACAACTCCATTTTGTTGAGGTGTGTACATAGCCGAGAACTCGTGTGAAATCCCTTCTTCGTCAAGAAAGGTATCTACATTTGCCTTCTTGAACTCCGTTCTGTTGTCGCTACGAACCTTCTTGATCTTCACTTCAAATTGATTTTCGGCCTTCCTAGCGAAGTTCTTGAAGACCTTTTGGACCTGCGATTTATCATCAAGAAAGAACACCCACGTAAATTTTGAAAAATCATCTACTATGACTAGACCAAATGAGTTTCCACCGAAACTTTTGTAGGCATTGGGACCAAAGAGATCCATATGAAGTAGCTCGAGCGGTCTTCTCGTGGTCATGATGTTCTTCACGGGGTGACTTCCTCCAACTTGTTTTCCTACTTGACAACCACTGCACAATATATCCTTGTCAAAAATAACGCCTTTCACTTCAAGGATATGATCACCTTTAATAAGCTTATCAAGATTCTGCATGCCCACATGACCTAATCTTCTATGCCACAACCAGCCTTTAGAGGATTTAGCAATAAAGCAAGTTCTAGGTTGAGCCTTTTTAGTGAAGTCAACAATGTAAAGATCACCTCTACGAATACCGGTAAAGACCATTTTATGATTATCTCTACGAAACACTTGGCAATCTACTTCAGCAAATAGGACATTGAAGCCAAAGTCAGCAAGTCTAGATACGGAAAGTAAATTATAGCTAAGGGATTCAACGAGCATAATATTTTGTATGAAGCTATCATGTGAGATGGCCACCTTATCAAGGCCAACCACCTTACCCCTTTGAGTTGTCACCAAAGGTAACATACTTTCGAGGGCCGTTGTTTTCAGTAAGCTCACGAAACATGTCCTTGTCCCCGGTCATGTGATCGGTACATCCACTATCAAGAACCCATTCCTTTCCTCCAGCCATGTAGCCACGAAGATTTGCCATAAGACCAAAATTTGTCATAGACTCATCGAGATCAAAGTCACTATCATCGTCCTCATCATAGTATCCATGTTCAACATCGTCTTGTGATTGATCAATTCCTAGAGCGAGTGATTCATTAGATAGGTGATCATCACAATATTCATTTTTCTAAATTCTAATAGCTTCAGAGATGATATTGCTAATGATTTCAATATCTCCTTTAGCATGCATGAGGTTGGTAAGCTCAAATAAACAATCACCAAACTTAGGATCATTGGAATTCATCTTACTCAAAGCAATAGACTTATGAAGAATCTCATCAAAGTTTTGCAAGGAATAATTTGGAAATCGTTCCTCAAGAAATCTCCATATGGTATAAGCACAATCAAGAGCGGGCGAGCTAGCAATCAAGTTCCTAGGTAATCCTCTAGTGATTAAATTGACAGTTCTAAGATTACGGATCATGTCAATAGACTCATCAAGGGTAGGATGCAAGGGGTCAACAAGGCGCGCACAAGGAGTAGTAATGTACTTGTTCAAGTGATATTCATTGAAAATCTCAAGCATCTCAATTTTCCACTCATTAAAGAACTCTCCATCAAGTATAGGTACTCTATGTCTAAGACTCCCCAACATAGACTCATCCATGTTCCTCCAATGGTGATTAAACCAAGGCAATGGAGACCAATGCTCTAATACCAATTATAGGATCGAGAAGAGGTGTCTAGAGGGGGGGGTGATTAGACCCTCAACAAAGAAAAGTAGCAGCTTTTTAAATTCTTCAAATTAAGATGGAGTTTTAGTACAAGTTTAAACATTCACAATACATTTTAAGCAAGCGCGGCAAGAGTATATGAGCACCGGAAAGTAAAGCATGCAAGTTGCAAGAATGTAAAGGGATGAGATTGGAGTATGCAAACGCAATTGGAGACACGGAGATTTTTGGCATGGTTCCGATAGGTGGTGCTATCGTACATCCACGTTGATGGAGACTTCAACCCACGAAGGGTAACGGTTGCGTGAGTCCACGGAGGGCTCCACCCACGAAGGGTCCACGAAGAAGCAACCTTGTCTATCCCACCATAGCCACCGCCCACTAAGGACTTGTCTCACTTGGGTAGATCTTCACGAAGTAGGCGATCTCCTTGCCCGTACAAACTCATTGGTTCAACTCCACAATCTTGACGGAGGCTCCCAAATAACACTTAACCAATCTAGGAGACACCACTCTCCAAAAGGTAATAAATGGTGTGTTGATGATGAACTCCTTGCTCTTGTGCTTCAAATGATAGTCTCCCCAATACTCAACTCTCTCTCATAGATTTGGATTTGGTGGAAAGATGATTTGAGTGGAAAGCAAATTGGGGAAGGCTAGAGATCAAGATTTTTATGGTTAGAACGAAATATCTTGGTCTCAACACATGAGTAGGTGGTTCTCTCTCAGAAAATGTATGCTGGAAGTATAGGCACATTCTGATGGCTCTCTCCAGGAATGAAGAGTGGGTGGAGGGGTATTTATAGCCTCCACTCAAAATCTAACCGTTACACACATTTCACCAAACTCGGTGGGACCGAATCATGAAACTCGGTCGGACCGATTTAGTTCAAAATGTGAATGTTCGGATTTTTGGTGGGACCGATATGATCAACTCGGTGGGACCGATGTGCTAAGGTTAGGGTAAAACCTCAACTCGGTTTGACCGATTACACAAACTCGGTGAGACGGATTTTGGTAATAAGCAAAACAGAGAGTTGGTCAAGCAAACTCGATGGGACCGATTGCATATCTCGGTGAGACCGAAATTATTGCAACAGGTGACAGAGAGTTTGCAAGCCCATCTCGATGAGACCGAGATCCCATCGGTGAGACCGAACTAATTAGGGTTTCTGGCAGTGGCTATGTCAAGTGAACTCGGTGGCGCTGGATAGATCAAATTGGTGGGGCCGAGTTTGACTTTTGGTTTGGGACATATGTGGAAATGAGAAAGTGGTTGAGGGCTTTTGGAGCATATCACTAAGCATTTTGAGCAAGCAAGCCACTAAGCAACACCTCATCCCCTTTTAATAGTATTGGCTTTTTCTATGGACTCAATGTGATCTTGGATCACTAAAATGAAAATGTAGAGTCTTGAGCTTGAGCCAATCTTTGTCCTTAGCATCTTGAACGGGTTCCACATCCTCTTGTCCAAGACACTCCACCGTTGAACTCATCTGAAATATACTAGATGAAAATATTAGTCCAACAAAAGATATGTTGACATTAATTACCAAAATCACCAAGGGGCACTTGTGCTTTCAATGGTTGTGCTTTCACGAGAGTCACGGCCATGCCTCCTCGAAAACGAAAAAAACGCGTTTTCTCTTTTTTTTCCTTCCGCGAGAGGCACGGTTGTGATTTCACGAGAGGCACGGGCGTGCCTCTTTCGAAAAGGAAAAATAGCCGTGCTCTCGGTTCGTTTTTTTCGTCCATTTTTTTCATGAAAAAAATGTTCGTCAAAACCTATCAATATAGGATTTAATTTTGAAAATCTCGACGCGAGGAATACAACAGTGAAAGCGGTTCGAGATTTGGACGCACGGTTTAAAAAAATAAAACATTTTGAATAAACAGATCTACGAAAAAAGAGAAAACTCACGGGTTGCGACAAGTGAGGCACATGCAACACGCCACTTGTCGCAATCTGGGAAAGTTAAAATGATCTTTACAACGAATACTCTTCAACTAGTGATTTCGGCAATTTCGCCGCTCTTTGTTATTGTTTTCTTTAGGATCCGATCTTTATTATTGTTGAGAACTACAGGCAAATAGATGGATCTGGCCCGCTTAAAATTCCAGCAGCCCATATAGTGGCTTCCTCTCGAAAGTAAACAAAAAAACGAGCAATTTGAGAAAATGCTACGTCTTTCTTGGGACTTTGCTCTCATAGCACATCTTTCTTTTTATTAGATTGTATAGCACATCTTTGACTAATGACTGGATGAAATAACACAAATTGATTTTTTTCCTTCTTTTTCACGTCGAGACCCACATCTCTTTTTTGCTAGGACGAAATTGCCCCCAGGTCGTTTCCTGGATACGAAACGATCAACGCCACGAGAGACAGAACGAAGCACGACGCCGCCGCCTCGCCGTTCCTCCTCCCAGCGCCGTCGCCTAGCTGTGCCTCCTCCGCGGCATGGCGCCGCCTCGCCGTGCCTCCTTCCTGAACCGACGCCTTGCCGTTCCATCCTCCCAGGCGCCCCGCCATGTCGACGTGCTTCATCCCGTCGCCACCTCATCCCGTTTCTTCTCCTCCCCAACAGTCCACACGTACGTTCTGCCGCCGCCCCTGACAGGTTGCCTCCCTCTCTCTCTCTCTCTCTATCTATCTATCTATCTATCTATCTATCTCTATCTCTCTCTCTCTCCACACACGCACATGCACACACACACAAATTTGATCTGACATGTGTATTGTGGAACCCTAGGCCATGGAGATTATGGTGGAGGAGGAGAGCTAGTGAGCAGGCTTCACAAGTAGGAGTAGAAGGGTGTTGTTCGCCGAGATGGTGCCAGAAGGTGCAGCTCCGAAACAGTTAGAGCCAGAGGGCGCAATTTCTGAAGGGTTAGTCATTCAACCTATGCTTTTGAATAGGAGGGTTATCTGAATTGTTAACTCAATATTGACGAATATTTATGCCTAATCATTGATTCTATTTGAAAATTTGTAGGAAAGAAGGTGCAGAATTGCGTGTTGTCATTTATAAACTAATTGTTAGAGTTCTTCGATTTGTTGGAAAGCTTGATGATGGCAACGAGCATAAAGTTGCCCAACATGATGTGGAGTTTAAGGTTAACATGAAACGTTTTTCGGTTGAAAAAATGATAGAACTCATTGGGTCCAAAATTGTTTGGGGGAGGGGACAAGAGGTCCATATTTTGTGCAAGGACAAGCATTTTGACTCAGTTGAGAGGATTGATAACTACTGGAAGTTGCTAACATCATTTCTTGAGAGATGGGAAGAGAAAGAATTGCTTGTGCTTGCTCAAGTTGTGGAAATTGCAAAGGGGTTTATGGCATCATCTTGTTCAGAAAATATCCCATCTAGTGAGATAGTCGACAACATCATTTCCTCAAGTTCTGATGTTTACCAGTCAAATGCTAGTAGTGCATCATGTGTTGACGATGGTAATGTGCTTCGTAATAATGAGAGATATGTGCAATCTAATGGTCAAGTTATTATTGACTGGTCCAATCTTGAGATAACTCCTATAGGTGATGATATAATAGCTCCTATGTCCCGGGAAAACATGTGTGAGGTACTTGGAATTGAGGAAGGATGCTCAACCAATAAATGATCCAGCTCCGGTTGTTGTGTGCCATGCTAATGAGAAGTTAATGGCCGAGGGAGCTATACCAGTTGATGATCAAGTTCCTGAAGACATAAAAATGTCATATGACAAAGATCATCCAAAAGTTGAGATCTTGTCGTGTGATCTTGTCTTGTGATCTTGTCGTGTGTGTACTGACTAGGACTCACCTTATGTTTCCAATATAAATTTATATCTACTAGTTCTGCGAAAATGCTCTTTAGAGCTCAGGCTCCATGGAGCCCGAGTTTGACTTGATCAAAATTCAAATTTTCACGTTTCAAAATTTTTTGAAAAAAATACACACATACTTAGAGACATAAAGCATATGTGTGTAAATTTTCAGGACGAAACACTTTAAAATGAGTGCTACACAAAAAGAACAAATCTGAGGCTTTTTAGTAGATGCACTATTCATTCTCAAAGTCCATGAATTTGTCTTTTTTGCACAGATCGCATTTTAGGGTATTTCATCCTCAAATTTTACATACATACTCATAACATCCTTGTTTACTTGTATAATTTTTTTTTAGATTTTTTTGAAACTGAAAAGTGTGAATTTTGAATTTTTTAAAAAATCCGGCCTCCATGAAGGCCGAGCTCCTGGATTGTCATATATATTCGTGTGATATGTGAAGAAGATACAGAAATATAGAGAGGTCATGTCAAAATTTTACGTGAAAATGCTGTAGAAATTTTGATTATATCTATACCAACAAAATAATATATCATTACATGCTACATCCCAATCTGAATTTTGATTACATCCATACGAACAAGCATCCATATCTTCTTACAACAATTGCTACAACCGTCAACACGTAACAAATTTGTTAGTGTATCTCACTGGTATTTGAGCCATATGCTAACAAAGCTAGCAACCAGAGCAACCAGTAGCTACAACTACAACTGATGGAGCAGTCAGCGTGTACAACAAGCACTTCTCCAGCCAGCACAGCCACGAGCAGCTACGTCTGGACGGGGGAGACGCTGCATAGGTACGGGCGGCAAGTGGGAGAGGACGAATGACAAGGCGGTGCTGCCGGAAAGGAGGTACGGAGAGATGGCGGCTCGCCGGGGAGCTGGCACAGCGAGGCGGCGGCGTCGGGAGGAGTCACGACAGGGCCGTACCTCAAAAATTTTGGCCCCGGTACGAAATGATAATCTAGGCCCCATATACAGGAAAACTAATCGAAATATTTTTCATTAACCATTGAGAAATATCAAAGATAAATCATGCCAAAAAATATTTATTACTTTGAAATATTAAATTATCTTGTATTCTTAGAATCGTGCCTACGTCTATTAGACATCTTAGAAAATTATAAGCCAGCCGGATGCATACATTCATGGAAGAGCAGCAAATTAACTTAAGAACAGAAGAGTTCAAAACAAAAAGGGACAAACAACCTACAGTTGTTGAGTGTTGATGGATGCAGACCATGAAGCAACAACGGCGTATAGCGCTCCGATTGCTTTGCTCCTCGACCAAGAGAAACAAAGGAAACTCCGATTGCTCTGCTGAGGGATGAAAGAGAGAACGAAGAATCAAACTAAATCCACCCAATTTATAAGTGCGAGGTAGCACCGTCGCAGCCGAATAAATCAGCAGTTGTAGCCATTTTTTTTTTGAAACAATGTGAATCCATTGGAGAAAAATCAGAGAGAGGAAACCAGGAGACGAAGCATTAAGTTGCAGCGATTTGATTTGCGCCTGTCGCTGAGCAGAATTTTATGTGTTTGCGTACGCGACTGCTTCGATTACCGTGAAGATGAGAAAGGAACATGACTGGGCCGGGGTTAAGGTCAGCAAGTTCGGCCGTGCCTTGTTTATTTAGTCTGTAATAATACCTGATTAGTTTTCTTGAGAACAAGTACCTGATTAGTTATAGTAATAACAATACTAATGTACTGTGCTAAAAAAATTAGGGGCCTCAAGATTTTTTGGGGCCCTGTGCAGCTGCTCCGGTTGCGCCTGCCCACATACGGGCCTGAGTCACGACGATGCGGCGGTGTGCTCTCCGTTCTGCGATCGTTTCATATCACCAGGAAATAACCGGGGGCAATTTCGTCCTAACAAAAAAGAGATGTGAGTTTAGACATGGAATAGAAGGGGAAAAAATCAATCTATGATATTTTGTCCAGCCATTAGTCAAAGGTGTGCTATACAATCTAATAAAAAGAAAGATGTGCTATAGAAGCAAAGTCCCACAAAAGATGTGGCATTTTCTTAAATTGCCCAAAAAAATGTATACGCGACCTCAAAAGAAAAAAAAGATGTATTGTGCTTTTTTTTCTCGGAAAAGACTACACGTAGCTTTGCCTCTACACAGCGTATGGCTGTACAAATACGTCATAGATGCTATGTATACGTATCTCTACCGGCCGCTGCAGCCGTTTCTCGTCTCCTTTGATCTCGTGAACCAACCTGTGGTTAGATGGTTAGAGGGACTGTGATATCTCCAGCCCACCAAAGTTTAAATTCTGATGTTCGCATTTATTTCTGAATTTATTTCAGAATTTCCGGCGATACACATTTTGAGAGGTGACATTTCCGTCGACGACGAGGCGCCTACGATTACTTCATAAATCTCAAGATGATATGTCGGCTCATCGGAGGTGCTCATAGAGGTAGAGTGTGCATGTGTATTTATAGGGGTGAGTGTATGCGCGTGTATATGAGCGCTTGTGTCTGTACTGATGTTAAAAAAAATCTCGCGAAAGCAAACCCTAGCGCTCTCGCGAAAAGCTCCTCGATCCATCGCCATGGCTTCCGACGTCCTGCGCCTCGACGGCAACGGGAACCCGAGGACGCTCCGCCTCTTCGCGTCGCTCGTGGAGGCCGAGTCCCGGCCCTTCGCCGCCGCCTCCTCTGAGCCCGCGGAGAACGACCTCGTCCGGGCGTTCCGCGGCGGCGCGACCCCGGCCGTCCCCATCGCCGAGTTCCTCGAGCGCCTCCAGCGCTGCAACTACTTATTTGATGGCGGCGTCTACGTCCTCGCGGCGGCGTACCTCGCGCTCTTCATGCGCAGCCCCGCCGCGCTCGAGGCCGGGATCGTCGTCGAGCCGGCCACCGCGCACCGCCTGGTTTCCGTGGCGGTCCTGCTCGGCGCTAAGTTCAGCAGCCCGAGGTACTACGAGAGGCGGGTGGAGTCGTTCCAGGTATGCTCGGGCGAGTCCATCCGGTCGAGCGAGCTGTGCCCGCTGGAGCTGATGTTCCTACGCGCCCTTGACTACCGCGTCTTCATCGCCGACGAAGAATTCTGGCGCTTCTTCAGGATCCTGTTACGCCATCCAGCTCCAGCGCGTAGCGTGGCTTGCGCAGCGAAGAAGAGGAAGGCCGAGGAGGAGGTGGAACCATGCCGCGTGCGAGCTTGCCAGCTAGCCGCCCGCTACGGCATCTCAGGATTCAACCAGAGCTAAGTTCTCAATTCTCCCTCTCTCATTATTGCATCCTTGATTTGTTTCTTGCATTGCATTTGAATCATGTCAGTCAGGAACTCAGCACGCTTTCCTTCTGTCGCTTACTTGGTACTACTTACTGTCGTTTCTGTGTTTTCAATGGAGGTTGTTTCCAGTGGAGATCCAGCAGAGGAAAGGAGTCAGAGGACGAGAAGCCAGCTCACAGCAGTCGCTGGAGATCAAATGTTCGCCTAAATATCAAGTCTGTCAGATTGAGTATGACAGTGTTAGTCGAGTCCATTGTTGTCGTCTAGGTCTAGTCTTGGCTAAGAAGTAGCATGTTACAGTCAGTTAGTCATTACTCCCTCGGTCCCAAAATAAGTGTCGCTGATTTAGTAGTAAGTTAGTACTAAAACTGTGACACTTAATTTGGAATTGAGGGAGAGTCCTATGTAAGATTTTTTCGATATCAATAAAGAGTATTCGATGTTTTTGCACGATGGCTTGTAGTCGTGCAATTCATGCGTCCAGAGATTATTTCACCCAAATCAGAGTCAGTGTTCTCTTCTAGCTATTCTGTTACGATCAGCTATTCATTAGTACTGTAAGATCATCAAGGTTTCAATCTCAAAGATCAATAAAGAGTATACTTTTTGCTGGATTTGAAATCTTTGAAATATGCAGATTGATCACTGACCTGCATGGACAATTTGTGGCGATATTACAGTATTTCCCTGTGTTCTTCTTTCATAACATAACAAGTCTTGAAGAACGAAAGATTGTTCTCAGTCTCATGTCTAGGGCCAAACGACATACATGTTCTGAGCAGGAAACAATAATATATACTTATAACCCTGATGCACAATCGATTCACAATAGTGCATCTTACACGCACACCTGCATTGACAACTGCTGTGATGGCCATGAGAATGTGGCCACATAATTAACCCAACACTTCATACAACAAGATCACACCAATCACTTTGAGTTCTGGATTCAAATGGCTGCTCTGGCTAGTGACTATGACTCCACTGAATCTGACACGAAACGAAGACAACAAATCAGAGAACTGACAAGAATTCTCCACTAAAAAATGTACATGTGCAAACATGAACTGATTATAGGTATACACATGACCAGATATAAGAGCACTTGGTAAAACTTATGAGTAAAGACACTTGTCAAATTTTACATAAATAACAGGACTACACTGCAGATATATATTAATCTCAACTGAAACTGAGAAATGCATAGGCACTGGAATCATGTGTTTATCATCGTAACTATGCAATACAGTTGGGAACAAATAGGTCAGAGAAATCATGCTAAACAACAAAAAATGAATAGCAAAATTAGAAAAATAAAGTAATCAGTGTGCCTGCATTCACGACCCCCCCCCCCCCCCCCCCCCCCCCCCCCGCGCCGCAAACACACCTGTGTAATTGCTTTAATTGATACTGAGGGCTAAATATCTTCGTAGCACAAGTTCTTGCCAGTTCACCACTTTGATTGGTTCTGATGAGATTCAGACTCTTAAGTTGCAGCCATACCAGTTAATTTGATTTATTTCAAAATCATGAAAAATTACAGATGAGACGATGACCAAAAAAGGGACTTCGGTGACCTTATATCTATCAAGAAAAGTGGACAAGATAAGTCATGCTTGACTGGTTTCAACTTATATTCCTTCTATATTAGATTAACGATAAAACACTCCTGCATAATACTCCCTCCGTAAAGAAATATAAGAGCGTTTAGATCACTACTTTAGTATTCCAAACGCTCTTACATTTCTTTACGGAGGGAGTAGTTGGTTATTGTCATCTTGTTGGAGCCAAGACAACACACAATCTACCAAGGAAAAGCAATCACATCCAAGGAAGAAGACATGAAGCTTTGTTTGTTTGCTAGGTTCAGCTGTGTGCCTACATTCGCAGGAGCCGAAATTCAGGGGCTCTGCCCAGATATATTTCTTATCATGGTTGTTCGAGTTGCATCACACAATCGCATACATAAAAGGATACAAACCTGAGTATAGTACATTTACACAATTACTGCTTCCCAGATTAGGCAATCCCTTTATCTTTGCATATATTTGTCACACACAAAAGAATTAGTGATTTCTGCACTTCCACTAGGTCTCTGAATGGTGGATGGATATTACTCAATGATCTATGGTGTGGAAGACCCTTTCTTTATTTGTCTGAATAATCAAGATGGCAAGCAAATACTATCACTCCTGATTTAAGTTAGTTTTCCCAGAAGCTGAGGAGAAATAAACACAACCCTTTAAACAAGACTTGCCTACTACAATAATGAACTATCAAGCACCAAACAAGTTATGTGATAACTATGCAGGTAAGGAGATAATTAGAATGCAACAGAGTATTTACCCCTTCATATTGTCTGTGACGACAGCGATGGTGGGAAGTTGGTATATATGTGCGCACATAGGATGTGATGCTTCAACCTGCAGACGCTCTCAAGCTGCAATGTCTTGACGTCCAGTGAGAAACATTCCAAGTCTGACATCTCTAATGATGATGAACTTGGGGAGTCATCTTCTGATCTTAGTAGTAGCAAGTACCTCTCTGTTGCACCTCTCAGGAAATACCGGTAACCGGATTCCAATGGGATCGTCTTCTCCATCTGCCACTGGTTGAAACTCTGGCCTTCGTTTTGCCTAATGGTATAGTAGAGGTTAAATGTGCCATCTGCATCGTGTTCACGGACAGCAAACATCCCAGGTCTGCCTTCCCCTGCATCCACAATGGCAATCGGTGGCCTTCGGCAGCCGGGTGGGAGGTCGGCAATGGAGAACTCCATCCTCCTGGTGTCAAGCATGAGCAATTTCTGCCTCCAGTCCATGACCCAGTAGAAGCAAGCACAAGCGTATTGTCGGCCGAAGAACACAGGGCTCTTGGACGACGCCGTCGACACGCCGGTGCCCGCTAACAAATCGCCCCAGGCCTGAGACGCAACGGCTCGCCATTCTCCGGTGCTTGAAGAGAAGACGAAGGCGACCAGCTTCGTTTTGCACTGCGCCATCCAGATCACTCTGAATGACGTTTCTTCCGCCTCCTCCTCGCCGGAGGGAGCCAGGAAGGGCTCGCACCAGCGCTCCAACTCCACGCGGAGCGGGTGCTCCACCGAAGCGGCCAGGTCGTCAGGGATTGGGGGAAGCTGGAGGCACCGCCGGTGGAGAGGGTCGCACACCGCGAGCTCCGTGAAGACAGGGGATTCCTCGCCAGCGTCGTCCTCGGGGGTGCGGTCGAGGAGTACGCGGCCGTCGCGGACGTCCCGGACGATCCAGCTGTCGTGGGAAGGGAGGAAGGAGTAGGAGAAATCCGCGGCGAGGGAGATGGCGCGGGCGGCGGGCGCGGAGGCGTGGGGCGGGCGGGCGGGGTGGAAGCCGTTGTGGTTGAGGAAGCCGAGGAAGGGCCGGGCGTGGAGGGAGCGGAAGCGCCGGAGGAATGCCCGGTCCGTGACGAGCCGGCGGAAGGCGACGCAGGCCGCGGAGGCGCGGACGAGGTCGGCCGGGGTGAGCAGCAGGAGGAAGATCTCCGCCAAGAGGTCGTCGGTGACCGGCAGGGAGCTCATTTCCGCCATTTCCTGGCTGGTCGCCGGTGGGGTGGATGAAGGAAGGAGCTTTGGCGTCGCTGAATCGGAACTCGGCAGCTGCGTTGGCCTGGAAGGTCAAATGTCAAGCAACAAAATGGTTTGGCCTCTCGTGAAAGTCAGACGTGATTACTCCTATGTGAAAGCGCACTCTGCCTCTTGTGACCAAGTCTTTTTTTTTTTGCTTCTGTGCAAAAATAACAGAGTTACGGATAATATTCTACAGATTATGAAAAACATATTCATCCGGGAACCAGTAACTCGTAAATTATGTCGAACCAAAACCGATCAATATCCAAATGAAACAGATTCAAACTTCTCCTAGAAATGTTTGTGGTGCAAAATTACAGAAAATGAGTAATTTAAAAAAGAAGAATTTGAGATGTGCGCTGGACCGAAGAGACGGATTCCATCCTCCGGGCCCATTTCTTTGTTTGCATCGGAGAATCCCGCACCAGGTTTGCAATGCAAACTAACCTATGGACACATCTCTCAATAATATGTCTCTTCGATTTTCACCGGTGGGTCCTCCCCACCCCTAGATTCCAACCAATTATCGACACTACAACTTGTAACTTAATTCACGTAAAAATCATCAGCTCGGAAGTCTGTTATCAACTATTAAGGCAGATAAAAAATAGGAAAAGTGACATAAATTAAATCCAGATTCGTAGATCACCAAGCGACAACTACAAGCATTCGAACAAGCCAAAGGCGCGTCGCCGTCATCGCCTCTTCCTTATTGACACCGGGCAAACTTGGTTTTAGTAGACAGTCGGAAAGTCGTCGCCCTAAGGCCCCACACGACCAGCGCACCATAAAGAATATCATACAGAAACCAACATTCGGTGGAAACCGATGAAAACCACTATAAAAGGATGTTTTGAAGTTTCAAAAAAAATGAAAAAAAATATGGGATATTAAGTGGATGATGTTTTATTGCCACACAAAATTTCAAGTTGAAAAACATTACAAGATTTGAGCTATGAAAAACACAAAATCAGCGTTGAGTAGTGTCGGGATGATTTTGTGTTTTTCATAGCTCACATCTCATAATGTTTTTCAACTTAAAATTTTGTGCAGCAATAAAACATCACCTTCTTAACATCCCACATTTTTCAGATTTTTTTTGAAACTTTAAAATATGGTTTTCACGAACTTTTCATTGAATGTTGGTTTCCGTATAACATTCTTCACAATCACAGATCGACGGGATTTAACATGTAGACACACGAACACACACACGAACGAAGACCACATCAAAGCTGAAAGTGCTAGTGATCGACTAGGGGGGGTGAATAGGCGATTTTTAGGAGAAGTCTTCAAAACATGGAAGTTTCGAAGACAACCGATAGAAATAAACCTATTACCATGCAGCGGAAGGTAGACTACACTAGGCAAACCATAGTCAAGTATTCAATGAAGTGAAAGCGCAATGACTAATAGCAGCTAGGCAGTAAGGATCAGGTAGGAAGATATTGTGAAGCCAATCAGAACAAGCAGTCACTCAGTGAAGACAGAAGATAATGCAGTCATACAATGACTTCACAAGGACCAACAGTAAGTAAAGGGAAGGGAAGGATGAAACCAGTGACTCGTCGAAGACAATGATTTGTTGGACCAGTTCCAGTTGCTATGACAACTGTACGTCTGGTTAGGGAGGCTGAGATTCAACTCAGAAGACCTCGTCTTCACCTTATTCCCCTTGAGCTAAGGACACCCAGTCCTCGCCCAATCACTCTGTCAAGTCTTCAAGGTAGACTTCCAAACCTTCATAGACTTCGTTCACCAGCGATCCACAATGACTCTTGGATGCTCAGAACGCGACGCCTAACCGGCTGGAGGATTCACAGTCCTCAAGTGTAACAAGTCTTCAGATCACACAGATAGGATGACTTAAGTGATGCCTAACACTCTTTGGCTCTGAATGTTTAGGGCTTTATTCTCGCAAGGAATTCTCTCTCAAAGGCTTCGAGGTGGGTTGCTCTCAAACGACAAAAGCCGTACTCTAACTCTGAGCAGCCAATAGTTTATGGTTGTAGGGGGGTGGGCTATTTATAGCCACTAGACAACCCGACCTGATTTGTTCAAAATGACCCTAGGTCACTAAGGAACTGACACGTGTTCCAACGGTCAGATTTCAAACACACACGGCAACTTTACTTGGGCTACAAGCAAAGCTGACTTATCCAACTCTAGACAAGATTTGCTCTCATAGTCTTCACTCGAAGACATAGGATTTTGGTTAAGCATCACTTCAGTCATTCTGACTGGTTCTCTTGGACCCCACTTAACAGTACGGTGGTTCCTATGACTCAACAAAGAAAAACACAGAACGACGAAACTGTTAAGTCTTCGCGCTCCATAGTCTTCACGCGATGTCTTCTCTTGTCATAGTCTTCAATGTGAATGTCTTCACATACCACCTTTGACTTCAATGTCTTCATACATTTTTAAGTGGGGTCTAATGGTGAATCTAATTGGTTTGTAAGGAAGGGTTGGGTAGTTTGGCAGTACATGGTTTGTAAGGAAGGGTTGGGTAGTTTGGCAGTACATGGTTTTTTCTTTGGTCTAATGGGTTTCAATTGGTGCGAGCAATTGCATAGCATAACAACCTGTGAAGAGCTGCCAAAATGAAGTCATGTGTATTGTGGTTTGAGATTTGGGAATAGTATTTGTCATACTCTCATGTAAATCAGTTTAGATGGGGTCTTGTAGATATGTTCATTGATTTGAATTCGAGGGTGAATTATTTGGTTATTTACAATTTGCCTTTTATATTATTTGTGATTGTGGATTGCTTAGCTCTTCAGAATTTGTTTCCTTTGAGTTGTGAATATCGTTCTTGATTCTTGTCCCATCTCCTAATACTATAACCTCCGTCCAGAATTAACTGTGGATTGTCGCTGAAATGAGTGTATCTACACACTACGCGTCTAGATACACTTATTTTAAGACGGAGGGAGTATTAACTCGTGATCAATACACCATGTATCAGTACAAAATAGAAGTATTCAAGAGAAATCTTGCAACAGGTAGTATAGGCCAGTTGAGAATTGCATTTGGAGGCCGAGCTCCATGGAGGCCTCTAAATGCAAAATTGATTTTTTATTTTTTTGAAAATTCATACTTTTACATTGCAAAAATTTCTGAAAAAAATACAAAGATAGATGAAGGCATAGTGCACAAGTGTGTAAATTTTCAGAACAAAATACGTTGAAACAAGGGTGTGCAAAAAAATCTAAGGCTTTTTATATCACATGATACGATTCATCCTCCCAGACTTTTTTGTACAGGTCGCATTTCGATGTATTTCACTTGATCAGACTTCATTGCTGAGTGACACTTGATCAGACGCATGGCCCATGGAGTATAGAATTTCAACCCAAAGATGTCAGAGTCAGACGCAGCCAACTGCCTGATGAAGAAGTCTTGAGCATTGAAGCTGATGCCATTGAAGATATAGAAAACCAAAGTCTTCATTGCTCCTTCAAGCTTTGCTGCAGATGAGTGTCCTTTGACAGGCCATAGAGTCTTCCTGATGATGTGGTAGATGGTGCGAGGCAGGTACTCTAGGTCTTCAATAAAGAATTCCTTAGGATATTCAGCATCTGGAGGCAAAGGCTTCATCATGCTCAGCATTTGACTCATGTTGGGTTCTGTCTTTTGAAAGATGCTTTCCAAGGCATCTTGATGTTGTTGACAACCTGGTTCATAATATTCACCAGGAGTGTGCAGGCCTGTGAGCTCAATGATATCAAGAGCTTTAGCTTCATGATGGACATTGCCTGTCATCCACTCAAGGACCCAAGTCTTCGGATCCCTGTTGTAGCCTTGAATATGAAGAGTGGCATAGAATTGAAGCAACATTTCTTCATTCCAGTGCTCCTTGTCGGTGATGAACTGCAGCAGACCAGCATCTGTGAAACAGTCCAATGCTTCTTCGAGGCAGGGCAGACCAGCCATAGCTTCAGAGTCGAGGCGCATATGTGGAAATATGCGCCCTTGATTGTATAGGACACATGAATAGTAGCTGCGCTGCTGATAGCTCCAGAACCGATCTGAAGAAATGCGCGGTTTGGTATAAGGGTTCTTGGAGCTGTTGAAGAAGGTATTATGTGCCATGAAGCCATTCGCATTGAAGACCCCAGGTGAAGTGGCAGTGCCTGGGAAACGTGGAAGTCTTGGCTTGGGCTTTTGGACTTGAGGCCTGTGCTCGACGTGGTACTCAAATTGTGGACCAGCAGCAGGCGGAGGAGTCAGAATGGGCCATCGAACCGTAACTTGCTGACCACGATCAAATGCCAGCTCCATTGTGTGAGGTCTTGGAGGGGGAACAGGGGCATTGGCATTGTCTTCATGGACTTCAGGGGCCACATTGACTTCAGGTGCAGGATCAACATTTGCTTCAGCCATGACTACGTCATTGGCTTCATTAGTGTTGGTGGTGGCAGCCTCAGGATTCTCAACCTCCACTTCAGAAGCTGGAGGGTCAATCACGTTCTCCTTGAAAACAACATCTTGGTGAGACGGGGGTGTAGCAACTCTTGGGGCTTCTTCTTCATCGGCTGATGCAGCCGGAACATCCTCAGCCAGTTTGGCTTCGGATTCAGTCACAGTAGGAGTGGCATCTGGAAACACTTGACGTGCAACAGATTGGTGATGCACTTCTCCTTCTGGAACGCTCGATAGAGGGACTTGAGGCCTTGGTCCTTTGCGAAGCCTGCGCAACGCTGGCGACGCCTTTGGAGATGGAGTTTGCTAGGCCTCAAAGTCATCTTCTTCTTCTTGCCGGGGTGGTGTGACTTGTTGTTGTTGAGTACTCGGAGTGTCTTGTTGTTGTGGGTGATCAGCCCACGATGCATCCTGAGCAATTGGCGTCAGAGGACGACCAATGCTGATGAGTTCGCTGTTCGTGAGAACAGGCGATGATACCAAGTTGTGCTCGATCTGAGCAAGAACTACATCATCTTCAGCATTGTCATGGTGACCAATGTCTTTAGCAGCGGTGGGATCAACTGCTGGAATGTCTTCAGCTTCATGAGCCTTTGTGAAAGCAGGCTCATGGACAATCAGTTGGCGCTCTTGGTGTGCAGATGCAGGGCGAACCATTGAGATAGGTTCAACAACTAAGGGCTATGTGGGAGCAGCCCGATCCTTCTTGGTTTTGCGCTTCTTCTTAGAGGGAGCAGCATCAGAGGCTTCAGGATGTTTCCTCTTTCTGGTTTCAGCCTCAGCAGTCCTCGTCTTCTTCAGTTCTGAAGCGGTGGACCTGACCTTTGGCTTCGAGCCAGTCATGCTGGCTAGGAAGACAATGGGATGTGCTTCCTGCCTTGGTGCTTCGGGTTCAGCCACAGCTGGCTTCTTCTTCTTCTTTGCAGCCATCCTGGGATCGATGCCAGGAAGACCAAGAACCTTGCGCTTCTCAGCCTCATTGTAGGCTTGCACACACGTGTCTGCCAGGCTCTTCATGCGCTCACGAGAGCCTTTAGCTTCTTCACGCTTCTTGAGAAAGGCTTCCTTGAGCTCGTGCAACATGATCTAGAAGTTTTTGACATCTTACACGCTGAGCTTGGCCATGTGCTTCTTGAACTGAGCTTTCTCATAGTCGATCTTTTGCTTCAGTTCAACGATGCGCTGAGCTAGAGTTAGCTCAGAAGCAATGGCGCCAGTGAAGGCGACACTGAGGCCAATTGGAAGTTGCAGATCTTCAAAGCTGAGGTTGGGCGTGTCAAACCACTCATCAATGAAGTTATGGATGATTGCCACATTAAAGAGAGGCAAATCATTGAAAATTTCCGCTTCTTCTTTGCTCTTGATCAGTTGCTCAAGAGCGTCATCTGCAAGATCTTCATCGCTGGACAGATCAATAGCGTCGTTGCGCAGAGTAGCAGCAGCGGTCAGTTCTTGGCTGGTGTGTTGCAAAGGCATCTTTACTTTCGAGGGCTTGGAGATGCGTGACAAATCTTCAGACTGGACACTGTCTTCAGGAGGTGCAGTAGCTAGTGGCTTCGCTCGTGAGATTTTTGGTGCTGAGGCAGGCTTTGAAGCTTTAGGCTTCTTTAGTTTCTTTGGCTTCAGCGATGCAGGCGCTTCATCAGATTCAGCGTCATTTGCAGGCTCATTCATGGCTGTCCCTTGAACCTTGATATGAGTGATGAGACCTTCCAGGTTGTAGAAGGGCCCAACAAGATTGGGTTCAGCTTCGCGGGTGCCATCGGCACGGGGAGCAGAAGGGCCAGGGTTGAAGTCAAGTCCCCATGACTTCTTGTTTTGCTTGGCCGAATTCTTGGCAAACTGGAAGTTGCACTTGAACAGATTGTTGTCACGACACCATAGCAATGATGATGGGTGTGCATCCGTAGGCTGTGGTCCACGGACCATGCAGGGATAGAAGCCTTGTTCAATGGCTTCATCTCTGGACCTGGGTTGAAGATTTCTGTGTAGGATGTCTCCCCATGGTCGTTTGATGGCATTTTTCTCAGCATATTCCTGGGTCACAAATCTGTACTTGAACCATTGTTCTGCCCAATATCTTTGAATCTATTAGATTCGGATCTTGCGCTGATTGTAATCCTCTTCAGGATCTGTCTTGTAAAAGCTCTGAGAGGTCATCAGGCAAATCTCTTGACGTTCCCCCACGACACTGTCTGCCACCCTTCCTTACTGATTTCTCTGCAGCCATAAACTTCAAACTGAATGGCTTCAACACGTTCAAAGGCTTTCGCTTGCTGGACAAACAGGAACTGGCTTCGGGAGAGTTAATGTGATGCTGTAAGAATTCTGCAAACGAATGCAGACTATGAGAACCAAGGGATTCTCCCACGGACATGTACCTGTGACAGCATTAGAGATGCGAGGGAAGGGGAAGATGTCATATGCATTCTCAGAAGATTTTGAAGATAAATCAGTTTAGGAGACATTGACCTCATCGTGCGAAGACATTCACTTATATGTTGAGAGTTGGTTCCAGATTTATACGAATCCGCGAATAAGTACAAGTGAGGAATCTAACTAGATATGAAGCTTAAGTGAATATTCTAGGCATTATGAGATGCAGACAGGATAGATCTAACATTGTATAGGCAGAAACTTATTTTGGGAAACAAGATGAATCTTTGAGGATCAAAAAGATGGTAAAAATAGAGTTATATTTACCACGTGAAGAACTGCTAGATGGGAAGAGTAGGAGACCAAGCAGTTCAATCCACTGTGCCCTATCTTGGTGACGGAGAACACCTACGGTGGTAGCGGAGAGGACGATGTCCGCGGCCGGCGTGAGGACGGTGTCGGAGAAGTCTCGGCAGCTAAGCGCTTCGTCACCGGCGTCGTCGAGAGCTAGCGGGGGCGCTAGGGTTTGACAAGGTGGAGAGGTGGAAGAAGGTTTTCTTGACCGCAGGGGACATGTATTTATAAGGAAGTGTGCGGCACATCGCAATTACGCAGGTGCCCCTGGCGGTTCACATCTGAGGAGCACGTGGCAAACATGCAACATACTTGGAGTTGTCCCACGTTCCCACGCACACCTGGATTGTCGGGTGGTCGTTCCCACTTCTCCGGGTTTCAGGTGAATGAATTAGCATTGAAAACGGACTTAATGTTTGTCTCTGTATCTTCTGCTGACTAGGACGCAGAGAAGACATCCGACAGTTTCAATAGAATGCATATGATTTGGACAGATAGAGTTTGAAATAGAAAGCATAGAGAGATTAGGGTCCGATCACATTCACTTAGTTCAAAAGATTCAACAAGGAAGACGTAGCTATAAGTGAATGATGTAGAGGACAGAACACTAGTATATATATATATATATATGAGAAAGACAATCACATCAACATAGTGAAGATAATCATGAAGACAAAACAAATGCGAAGACATATCAAATGTAACACCATGAGTGAATCACTTCAAACAGAAAAATTTGGTGGTGGCGTTACCCACCGTATAGGAAGTATTAGACCCAGACACGACGCACAATTATCGTGGCGCTCCGAAGTCAAATTCCACATTAATGTATTCGCACTTAGAATGTAAGTCTTCATTGATTGAAGATATACTTTACTTCGCGTGTTGCACATCTAAGTCATCAATATGCATAAGTATTAGGATGTGTGCCTGTTCACAGGACATTTGAGGATTCCAAGATATTTAGCTCACACCATAACTTGCAAAACCTCTTCTCATCCAAGGGCTTGGTGAAGATATCTGCCAATTGCTCTTCAGTGTTGATGTGTATGATATCAATATCTTCCTTCACAACATGATCTCTGAGAAAGTGATGACGAAATTCAATGTGCTTTGTCTTCGAGTGCTGAACTGGATTGTTGGCAATCTTGATGGCGCTTTCGTTGTCGCAGTAGAGTGGCACTTGCTTCAGATGAATGCCATAGTCTTTGAGTGTTTGCTTCATCCATAGAAGCTGAGCGCAGCAAGATCCAGCAGCAATGTATTCAGATTCAGCAGTGGAGAGAGATACACATTTCTGTTTCTTTGAAGACCAACATACAAGTGATCGTCCCAGAAAATGACATGTGCCTGATGTAGACTTGCGATCCACCTTGTCACCATCATAATCAGCATCTGAGAATCCAACCAGATCAAACTCTGACCCCTTTGGATACCATAATCCTAATGTTGGGGTGTGAGCCAAATATCAAAGAATTCGCTTCACAGCTAAGTGATGCGATTACTTTGGTGCCGCTTGGAATCGAGCACACATGCAAACACTAAGCATAATATCTGGCCTAGATGCACATAGATAAAGTAAAGAACCAATCATGGAGCGGTATACCTTTTGATCGAACTCTTTACCATTGTCGTCGGGACCCAGATGATGTTTGGCTGGCATTGGAGTCGTGAAGCCTTTGCAGTCTTGCATCCTAAATTTCTTCAGGCAATCTTTGAGGTACTTCTCTTGAGATATGAAGATGCCGTTGCGTTGCTGACGTATTTGAAGACCAAGGAAGAACTTCAGCTCACCCATCATGGACATCTGATATTGCTCTTGCATCATATATCCAAACTCTTCAGTGTATTTTTGATTGGTGCATCCGAAGATAATGTCATTCTCATATATTTGGCACACAAACAGTTCACCATCATATGTCTTCCTGAAGAGAGTGGGGTCGAGGGAACCAGGTTTGAAGTCTTTGCTCTTCAGGAAGTCTTTGAGTGTGTCATACCAAGTTCGAGGGGCTTGTTTGAGGCCATACAGTGCCTTGTTGAGCTTGTACACCATGTCAGGATGTTTTGGATCTTCAAAGCCAGGCGGTTGTGCAACATACACTTCTTCTTCAATCTTGCCATTGAGAAAATCGCTCTTCACATCCATTTGATACAGAAGAATATTATGATGATTTGCATAGGCCAGCAGTATGCGTATGGCTTCAAGTCTGGCCACAGGAGCAAAGGTTTCATCGAAGTCAATCCCTTCAACTTGAGTGTACCCTTGAGCAAAGAGACAAGCTTTGTTTCTGACAACTTGACCATGCTCATCTTGCTTGTTGCGATATATCCATTTGGTGCCTATTATATTGTGCTTGCAGGGATCAGGACGCTTAACCAGTTCCCATACATTATTCAGCTCAAACTGTTGAAGCTCTTCTTGCATAGCTTGAATCCATTCAGGTTCCATGAAGGCTTCTTCAACTTTCTTGGGTTCAGATATTGAGACGAATGCGAAGTGCCCACAGAAATTTGCTAGCTGTGTTGCCCTTGAACAAGCGAGTGGACCTGGTGCATTGATGCTATCAATTATTTTCTCAATCTGTACTTCATTTGCAACACGCGGATGTACAGGACGAAGATTTTGCTCTTGTTGATCATTGTCATCGTTAGAAGGATTGTCTTCAGGCTGAGCATTGTCTTCAGTTTGATCATTGTCTTCAGGTCGATCAGGTGCGGAGATGATAAGTTCCTCTTCAGGCTGAGCTTCAGAAGGTATGATTTCTCCAGTTCCCATAAGTTTGATTGATTCACCGGATGGAACTTCATCTAGCACATTTGGCAGGTTCTCTCTTTGTGAGCCGTTAGTCTCATCGAACCACACATCCACTGTTTCAACCACTTTATAATGAAAGAGATTGAAGACTCTGTAGGAGTGCGAATCCTTTCCATATCCAAGCATAAAACCTTCATGTGCTTTTGGTGCAAATTTTGAAGTGTGATGTGGATCCTTGATCCAGCACCTGGCACCAAATACTCTGAAGTAACTGACATTTGGCTTCTTGCCAGTAAGGAGCTCATAGGATGTCTTGTTGAGAAGCTTGTGAAGATAAACACGGTTGATGATATGGCATGCAGTATCAATGGCCTCAGGCCAGAACTTTCTTGGAGTTTTGTATTCATCAAGCATCGTCCGGGTCATCTCAATAAGTGTTCTGTTCTTGCGTTCCACGACGCCATTCTTCTGTGGTGTGTACGGAGCTGAGAATTCATGTGTAATGCCCAAAGTATCAAGATAAGTGTCTAGACCAGTGTTCTTGAATTCAGTGCCATTGTCACTCCTGATGTGCTTGATCTTGACGCCATAGTTGTTCATGGCTCGATTGGCGAAGCGTCTAAAGACATCCTGCACTTCAGTCTTGTAGAGGATTATATGCACCCAAGTATATCTTGAATAATCATCAACAATGACACAGCCACAGAGACAAGCAGT